>NC_057797.1:148190728-148249898 GCF_018294505.1 Triticum aestivum
AACCCCAAGCCCCTCTCCTCCTAAGCCGCAGCAAGCAGCAGCGCGCAGCCCCAAGCCGCCGCCTCAGCCGCGCCGCCGCCGCCATAGCCGCGCCGCCCCGCGCCTAAGCCGCCGGTGCCGCCCTTAGCCGCCGCTGCCCGGAGCCCGCCTCCCGAGGTAGCCGCGCCTCTCTTTTTCTTCCCCGGTCCGGTTTTTCCTAAAAATAACCGTTCCGTTTTCTCTCCGATTCTTTTCTTTTTCTTCTGATTTTTGTTTCGGTTTTCTTCTGAAACCCTAGATCGGTTTTCCGTTTCTTTTTCGGTTTCTTTTCCGAAAACCCTGGATCAGTTTTCGTTCTTCTTTCGGACCGTTCGTCTCAACGAACGTGATCACCGATTCTTTCCCGGTTAACGACGTCCGTTCGTTTAACCGTTCGCCTCTTTTCTTTTCGTCGGATTTATTCCGCGATCGTGATCTCAGATCCGATCTTCGTTCCAGTCTTTCTTCCCGCTCGTTTATCGGAATCAGGTGATTCAAGCGCCTGGAATTTCGTTTCGAAACCGCCGTTCCGTCTAATCAACTTAAACAAGCTTTTGCTACAGTAAAATTTGACCTAGATTTAACTTGCTAGAACCGAGTTGTTTTCTTCCGCCGTTTGTTTTCCGTTTCTTTGTTCGCAACCGGAGTTCTTAAGTTGAACTTTCTGGTTCGTTCTCTTGTTCGAGTTTTACCTGTGCATTAGATGAGTACTTATTGTATGCTTGTTGTTTGTCTGCGATAGATCACCCGGATTGCGCCGCCTGTTACTTCGAAACCCTAGGTCTCGCGGATCATCAGCAAGGCAAGTAACACTTTGATCATACCTTTTCTACAACCCATGTTTTATTGCATTAGATCAATCCTCTCACATTGCATGATTAGGATCTAATTAAATTGAGGGATGGGAAGTAGATGAGGTAGTACCTATTACCTGTATTATTATGAAACCTTTGGGAGTTACTTCTACGCTTGCTATTTATGCCATGCTATGCTAGTAGACGTGGATTGGGTGAGTGATATCCATGATAGATGTGAGTTGATAATTTTAATGGTTTATCTAAGGTGGCAACTTAAACACACATCTGGGTGGATTGAGGCACCTGATGTCTATCAGGACTTGCCTGTTTTTATTTCGGACCGCCATCCAGGCTCAAAGGGATCATAAGATCTTTCATGCTAGAAACTTCCGTGTGCAGCCACAAGCAATTATGGGCACTGGCATAGTTGACTAAGTCGTGCGAACTCTTACGGGTAGACTAGCAGATGTAGGGGAAAGTAGGTGTACCGGTCTACCCACATGTAAGGTGCTAGCGCTTCTGAAAGACTGTGTCTCGGTCATCCGTCTTCTCAAACACCCTGCAGTGCGAGAAACCAAACGGAGGCGATTGAGTCTTGTGGGGAAAAGTGCGCGAACCTCTGCAGAGTGTACAAACTAATCATGATTAGCCGTGTCCCCGGTTATGGACAACTTGAGTATCTAGTACTTGAATATCATGTGAATCTCATCATGTTACTCCTAATTAATGTTGTTGGGTTTTAATTGTTCACTTAATTGGGATCGGAATGCTGTCAACCATTCTCGATGTTTAACAACTACCATGATAGTTAAATAAATTTATTCCTTTGCAGTAGGGAAAAATTGGCTTTATGCAAAACTGTAACCATAGAGCTTTCCACCAGCCATATATGCATATAGTATAGCTGTTTCATTCCATTACTCTCTATGTGTTACATTGCCAGCATATTCCATGTGCTGACCCGTTTTCGGGCTGCAACTTCTCATGTTGCAGACTTTTCAGACGACGAGTAAGGTGCTTTTTAGGTCGTGGTTCTATACTCAGTGATGCCATTGGAGTTGACGGACCCATTTATCTTCCGAGTCTTCCGCTGTTATCGTTATTAGATGGCCTTAAGCCATTTTTATTGTAATAAGTTCTCTTTGAGACAATGATGTAATAAGTGTGTGATTGCCACTCTGCTATAAATCCTTCGATGTACTGTGTGGTGTCAACATTACTGATCCAGGGATGACACCTGAGCACAGAGCACTTGATCCATTCGGGTCGGGTCGCTACAGAGATGGTATCAGAGCACACGCTGACTGTAGGACACGACCACTAAGTTATAGCCATAGAACACCATTCTCTTCTCATTTTCTAACTCCTCATCTTTTCTACTCTTTTAGGATGACGAACGCGAAGATTAAGTACGCTCAACCGGATGAAGGCACACCTTTTGGATTTCACCTGAAGGAAGTCACCAAGTACCTGAACATTGGACTACCAAGCTTCACGGGAACCTTCAACGCCACTTTGCCTGAAGAGGAGTGCTGGAAGATTCAAGCTCACGTTCCGGGAAGGACATTCGCGCCAATCACGAAGCCTATAGATAGTGTTTTCAATGCACCAACCTGGAGTCTGGGAAAGAGCATGGCAGCTCATATCACCATAGGACGCATTGGAGAAGTTTATCAAGAAGACCTCAAGGACACTATCTACCAGATTTGCGGACGCCGAGATGAACAATGGGAGTTAGTCAGCACCAAGAAGGATAGATCCATTGCATCTTTCATCCAGGAGTTAAACCAGCACATTCGACGCCACGAGAACCAGATGTGCAATGATATGATAGAGTTGAAGAATGCAAAGGCAAGGATCATCGAGCTAGAAGGAGAACTGAAGTCTACACGCAAGGACTACATGGACGAGATCGTAGCTCTAGCAAGACACAATGGCGATCTTAAGCAGGAGATTGAAGAACTCAAGAGGAAGTTAGCATCCAAAGAGGAAGACGAGTACGTCGCATGTCCGGACAACTACATCATCATCGATGACACCGATTCGGATCCAAGTGAACCCGACTTTGAAGACGAAGCCGGAGCAGATATCATGGAGTCTTCCACCGGTTCAAATTTCTAGATGACCACCAGATAGTAGTAGCATTCCCCCCTGTAAACATTATAGTCGAGCACTTTTGCGATAGTTTTAGACCGATTGTAAGCCCTTGTTTGATTGAATGAAGTGATTTTGTGTGCATTTGCTCATGTGCATTGGGGTAGTGTTTTCCCTTTAGACCTCACTCTATTCTTAATTCTCGTCTTTTCTAAACCCTCAGATGCCTCCGAGACGTGACAATGGATTCCCACCGGAGCTCACTCAGTTGATCCAGCAGCAGAATCAATTGATGCAGATGTTAGTCCATAACCAGCAGAACAACAACAACAACCCACCACCACCACCACCACCACCTGTTGACCACTTAGCCCATTTCCTTAGGCTGAATTCGCCGGTGTTTTCTAGTAGCACCGAGCCAATAGTAGCAGACGATTGGCTCCGCAAGATAGGAAGGGAGTTGACCACTGCAGGATGCACAGATGGTGAGAAAGTAAAGTTTGCCGCTCACCAGCTTGACGGACCCGCGACAGCATGGTGGGAGAATTTCACAGCCACTTACCCAGTTGACACTGTCACATGGGATCAGTTTTAGCAAGCTTTCCGCACTGCCCATGTTTCAGCAGGAGCTATGGCCATGAAGAAGCGTGAGTTTTGCAACTTACGCCAAGGAGGAAGGACAGTTGGCTAGTACGTTGACGATTTCAGCAAGTTAGCACGTTATGCCCCGGATGACGTTGCTACGGATGCAGCTAAGCAGGAGAAGTTTCTGGAAGGGCTGAATGATGAACTAAGCATGAAATTGATGGTAGCAAGTTTCAACAACTACCAGGAGTTGGTAGATCGTGCCATCATGATTGAAGGAAAGAAACAACAAATTGAAAACCGTAAGAGGAAGTATGGACAGGGGAAGTATAACTCTGGAGCCCAGCAGAAGCCCCGTTTTGCCCCTAAACCGGGATTTCAGTTTTAGCATACCCATGGAGGAGGTAGTTCGCACAACCATAATGGCCACAAGAATGGTAATGGGAATGGAGGAAGCAACGGCCAGAACTGGACCACCCCATCGACCCCAACCAAGAGAGATCTGAGTCAAGTCACCTGTTTCAAGTGTTCCAAGACCGGACATTATGCCAATGAATGTCCCGAAGGCCAGAATGGAAATGGCAATGGAAGCTCTGGGAAGAAGCCGAACCCTTTCAATAGGGGACAGGTGAACCACGTTAATGTGGAGGAGGTTGAAGATCAGCCCGATGCAGTAATCGGTAAGTTTTTGGTTAAGTCATTTACCGCATTCATTCTTTTCGATACTGGTGCATCGCATTCATACATATCAAGGGGATTTGTGGAAAAGTATAGCCTGCCACTAGGATTCTTAAAACACCTATGCTAGTAAGCTCGCTAGGAGCAGAGTACATGGCCAAACAAGGATGTTTCGAAGTACCATTAAGTATAGGAAGGCATGTTTTCCCAACAGATTTAATTATTCTGGAATCCCAAGGTCTGGATGTGATTCTTGGTATGGATTGGCTGTCGATGTATGGAGGAAACATCAATTGTGCTAGTAAGACAATTTTGCTTACCACACCAGAAGGAAGAAGGATCAAGTATGTATCCCGGCATGTGCCAAACAGGACACAAGTGAACTGCTTAACAGGAGTTGTGCAAGAGGAAGTACCAGTGGTGAAGGATTTTCCTGAGGAATTACCAGGCATGCCATCGGATGGAGACATTGAGTTTTTGATTGAGTTATTGCCAGGTACAGGCCCAATATCGAAGCGACCGTACCGAATGCCAGCAAAGGATTTGGTGGAAATTAAGAATCAGATTAAGGAGTTATTGGATAAAGGTTACACTCGCCCAAGTTCTTCGCCTTGGGGATCACCCGTACTTCTAGTGGAAAAGAAGGATGGATCATTAAGGATGGTTGTAGATTATCGGGGATTGAATGAAGTAACCATCAAGAACAAGTACCCACTGCCAATGATCAACGATCTGTTTGATCGGTTGCAAGGAGCTAAAGTGTTTTCCAAGATCGATTTGCGATCAGGGTACCATCAATTGAAGATTCGAGAGCAGGACATACCTAAGACAGCATTCACCACAAGATATGGACTGTATGAGTATACCGTTATGTCATTTGGATTGACCAACGCACCTGCCTATTTTATGAACCTGATGAACAAAGTGTTTATGGAGTTTTTGGATAAGTTCGTCGTAGTGTTCATTGATGACATCCTGGTTTATTCAAAGAATGAAGAGGAGCATAAGGAACATTTGCGTTTGGTTTTGGAGAAACTAAGGGAACATCAGTTATATGCCAAATTCAGCAAATGCGAGTTTTGGTTAAAGGAAGTTGGATTCCTCGGACACGTTATATCCAGAGAGGGTATAGCAGTTGACCCCACAAAGGTTGAGACCGTAACCGAATGGGAAGCACCAACAACAGTTGGAGAGATCCGGAGTTTTCTTGGACTCGCAGGATACTACCGAAGGTTTATTGAGAATTTCTCAAAGATTGTGAAGCCTATGACGGAGTTGTTGAAGAAGGATACTAAGTTCAAATGGACTGAGGAGTGCGAGGCTAGTTTCCAGGAGTTGAAGAAACGTTTGGTCACCTCACCAGTATTGATTTTGCCAGATCAGACCAAGGATTATGAGGTGTATTGCGACGCTTCATGTCGAGGACTTGGAGCAGTGCTTATGCAGGAAGGGAGAGTTGTTTCGTATGCTTCACGGCAACTGAAGCCTCATGAGTTGAATTATGCCACGCATGATTTGGAGTTAGCAGCCGTAGTACATGCATTGAAAACGTGGAGACATTTCCTCATTGGAAATCATTGTGAGGTGTACACGGATCATAAGAGTTTGAAGTACATTTTCACTCAGAAGGAGTTGAACCTCCGACAAAGGAGATGGTTGGAGCTCATCAAGGATTATGACATGAGATTGCATTACCATCCTAGAAAAGCTAATGTAGTAGCTGACGCATTGAGCCGTAAGAGCCATGTCAATACTCTAATGACGGGGAAAATACCAAAGGAGTTAGCAGAAAACCTTCGTGAGCTATGTTTGGAAATAGTTCCGAGAGGCTATGTAGCAGCATTGGAGATTCAGTCAACATTGATGGATAAAATCAGAGAAGCTCAGAAATCTGACAAGGAGATTGCTTCTATAAAAGAGAAATTGAGCGAAGGAAAAGCAAAGGGATTTCGTGAGGATGAGCACGATACCTTATGGTTTGAGGACCGTGTTTATGTGCCCAATGACCCGGAGATCAGGAAGTTGATTTTGCAAGAGGCACATGATTCACCGTATTCGATTCACCCAGGGAATACCAAGATGTATTTGGATTTAAAGGAAACATTCTGGTGGACCGGAATGAAGAAGGATATTGCAGCATATGTAGCAGTTTGTGACGTATGTCAGAGAGTAAAGGCAGAGCATCAGAAGCTAGCAGGGTTGTTACAACCATTGCCGATACCCGAGTGGAAGTGGGATAAGATAGGCATGGATTTTATCACAGGACTACCCAGGACAAAAGCAGGCTATGACTCGATATGGGTAGTAGTTGATCGTTTGACGAAGGTAGCACATTTTATCCTAGTTAAGACCACTTACACCAGTGCTAAGTTGGCAAAGATATACATGACTAGGATCATTTGTTTGCATGGAGTTCTGAGGAGTATCGTATCAGATAGAGGAACCCAATTTACCTCAAAGTTTTGGAATCAGTTGCATGAAACTTTAGGAACCAGACTAGAGTTCAGCACAGCTTTTCATCCGCAGACGGATGGACAGACCGAGAGAGTCAATCAGATTTTGGAAGATATGCTGAGAGCTTGTGCACTCGATTATGGATCTAGTTGGGACAATAACTTGCCGTATGCGGAGTTTTCTTATAACAACAGTTACCAAACCAATTTGAAGATGGCACCTTTCGAAGCTTTATATGGAAGGAGGTGCAGGACACCGTTGTCATGGGACGAAGTTGGGGATCGTCAATTCTTTGGACCGGATTTGATTAAGGAGTCTGAACGGAAAGTTAAGTTGATTCGAGATAGGCTCAAGGTAGCCCAGTCCAGGCAGAAGAGCTACGCAGATTCTAAATGCAAGGAGACAGTCTACGAAACTGGAGACAGAGTTTATCTCCGAGTATCCCCACTTCGAGGAGTTAAGCGCTTTGGAGTTAAGGGAAAGTTATTACCGCGTTTCGTTGGACCGTACAAGATCTTGCAACGTATGGGAGAAGTCGCTTATAGGTTGGAATTACCAGAGGAGCTGTCAGGAGTTCATGATGTATTCCATGTTTCTCAGCTGAAGAAATGCCATGCCGAGATGGCGGAGGTACCTCTAAGAGATACCGTGCCACTCGAAGCGATTCAGTTGAAGGACGATTTAATGTATGAGGAGAAGCCAGTCAAGATTCTCGATTATGCCAGCAGAGTTACTCGCAGCAAGGTTATCAAGTTTTGTAAAGTTCAGTGGAACCACCACTCAGAGGATGAAGCCACCTGGGAGAGAGAAGAAGATTTGCTCAAGGACCATCCTCACCTATTTTCTAGCCAACCCGAATCTCGAGGGCGAGATTCATCTTAAGGGGGGTAGGTTTGTAACATCCCAAATTTGCAATTTGGAATGTTAAACACTAGATCATCATGCATAACATATTTTTCTTGCATTTTGGTTGATCCTAGAAATTTCACGCAACTCAAGGACCTTCGGAGAGAGTTGGAGATATCATTATTTTCATATTTGAGAGTTTTCTCGAATTTGAAAAGAGGATCATTTGATTTATTTATTTCATCTTCAATAATTTTTCCGATATCAAAAATATAAGAGAGGGAATAATATGACTTTCCCAAAATTGAGGAAAAATGAAGATTTAATACATAGATCAAATTTTGTTTGCCGGAGTTTGTTTGTTTTCTTTGGATAGGGAAAATGCGCGTTTTCGAAAATTGCATTTTAGGCCTGGAGTAAAGTTCATTTTGTTCGACTCGTTGTCACGAGTCGGGGAAAATTTACTTTAGGTTTTTCGGAGTTTGTTTAGTTAGTTTTCTTTTTGTTTTTCTGCGCGGAATCGTTAAAAAAATCTTCGCAGCGCCTTGGGTCAAGGCCCAGCAAGTAGGCCGGCCGGCCAGGCCCCAGCCCCAGCCGCGCGCGCGCCAGGCGCCAGGCGCAGGCAGCCGCCGCCTCTCGCTCTAGGCCGAGTCCCAGCGGGACTCTAGGCCGGTTAGCCCCCCCTTCTTTCCTTGTTTCTTTTTCTTTTGCTTGCCTCCTACCCCAAGTCTCCTCTCCCCTCACCTATATAAATACCAACACCCCCCTCTCCTCACATCAAAACCCCAATCCCCTCTCCTCCTAAGCCGCAGCAAGCAGCAGCGTGCAGCCCCAAGCCGCCGCCTTAGCCGCGCCGCCGCCGCCATAGCCGCGCCGCCCCGCGCCTAAGCCGCCGCCGCCGCCCTTAGCCGCCGCCCGGAGCCCGCCTCCCGAGGTAGCCGCGCCTCTCTTTTTCTTCCCCAGTCCGATTTTTCCTAAAAATAACCGTTCCGTTTTCTCTCCGATTCTTTTCTTTTTCTTCCGATTTTTGTTTTGGTTTTCTTCCGAAACCCTAGATCGGTTTTCCGTTTCTTTTTCGGTTTCTTTTCCGAAAACCCTAGATCGGTTTTCGTTCTTCTTTTGGACCGTTCGTCTCAACGAACGTGATCACCGATTCTTTCCCGGTTAACGACGTCCGTTCGTTTAACCGTTCGTCTCTTTTCTTTTCGTCGGATTTATTCCGCGATCGTGATCTCAGATCCGATCTTCGTTCCAGTCTTTCTTCTCGCTCGTTTATCAGAATCACGTGATTCAAGCGCCTGGAATTTCGTTTCGAAACCGCCGTTCCGTCTAATCAACTTAAACAAGCTTATGCTACAGTAAAATTTGACCTAGATTTAACTTGCTAGAACCGAGTTGTTTTCTTCCGCCGTTTGTTTTCCGTTTCTTTGTTCACAACCGGAGTTCTTAAGTTGAACTTTCTGGTTCGTTCTCTTGTTCGAGTTTTACCTATGCATTAGATGAGTACTTATTGTATGCTTGTTGTTTGTCTGCGATAGATCACCCGGATTGCGCCGCCTGTTACTTCGAAACCCTAGGTCTCGCGGATCATCAGCAAAGCAAGTAACACTTTGATCGTACCTTTTCTACAACCCATGTTTTATTGCATTAGATCAATCCTCTCACATTGCATGATTAGGATCTAATTAAATTGAGGGATGGGAAGTAGATGAGGTAGTACCTATTACCTGTATTATTATGAAACCTTTGGGAGTTACTTCTACGCTTGCTATTTATGCCATGCTATGCTAGTAGACGTGGATTGGGTGAGTGATATCCATGACAGATGTGAGTTGATAATTTTAATGGTTTATCTAAGGTGGCAACTTAAACACACATCTGGGTGGATTGAGGCACCTGATGTCTATCAGGACTTGCCTGTTTTATTTCGGACCGCCACCCAGGCTCAAAGGGATCATAAGATCTTTCATGCTAGAAACTTCCGTATGCAGCCACAAGCCATTATGGGCTCTGGCATAGTTGACTAAGTCGTGCGAACTCTTACGGGTAGACTAGCAGATGTAGGGGAAAGTAGGTGTACTGGTCTACCCACATGTAAGGTGCTAGCGCTTCTGAAAGACTGTGTCTCGGTCATCCGTCTTCTCAAACACCCTGCAGTGCGAGAAACCAAACGGAGGCGATCGAGTCTTGTGGGGAAAAGTGCGCAAACCTCTGCAGAGTGTACAAACTAATCATGATTAGCCGTGTCCCCGGTTATGGACAACTTGAGTATCTAGTACTTGAATATCATGTGAATCTCATCATGTTACTCCTAATTAATGTTGTTGGGTTTTAATTGTTCACTTAATTGGGATCGGAATGCTGTCAACCATTCTCGATGTTTAACAACTACCATGATAGTTAAATAAATTTATTCCTTTGCAGTAGGGAAAAATTGGCTTTACGCAAAACTGTAATCATAGAGCTTTCCACCAGCCATATATGCATATAGTATAGCTGTTTCATTCCATTACTCTCTATGTGTTACATTGCCAGCATATTCCATGTGCTGACCCATTTTCGGGCTGCAACTTTCATGTTGCAGACTTTTCAGACGACGAGTAAGGTGCTTTTAGGTCGTGGTTCTATACTCAGTGATGCTGTTGGAGTTGATGGACCCATTTATCTTCCGAGTCTTCCGCTGTTATCGTTATTAGATGGCCTTAAGCCATATTTATTGTAATAAGTTCTCTTTGAGACAACGATGTAATAAGTGTGTGATTGCCACTCTGCTATAAATCCTTCGATGTACTGTGTGGTGTCAGCATTACTGATCCAGGGATGACACCTGAGCACAGAGCACTTGATCCATTCAGGTCGGGTCGCTACAACCACAACCAGCCGTGTGCTTACTTGCAAAAGCTTCAAAAGGCTAGCTCTGGCATCGACGACTTGGTCATGCAGGGATGAGGAATTTGCACACGCTTGCGAAGAAGAAGCATGTCATTGGCATCGAGAATGTCAAATTCTTCAAGGATCACCTATGCGGAGCTTGTGAAGCTGGGAAGATGACCAAGGCCAAGCATCCAGCGAAGACTAGCATGACCACCACTCGCCCATTTGAATTGCTTCACATGAATCTCTTTGGTCCTAATCATTATTCTGCTATCTCAAATGAGGCATCTCAATATGGCTTTGTTATTGTTGATGATTATTCTCATTACACATGGGTACACCTTGTTACTTACAAACATGAAGTGCAGGAAGTCTTCAAACAATTTTCCTCGAGGGCTTCAACCAACTTTGGTGTGAAGATCAATCACATCAGAAGTGACAATGGCACTGAGTTCAAGAATTCTGGTCTCGATGACTATCTTGATGAACTTCGTATTACTCATGAGTTATCTGCTCCTTACACTCCTCAGCAGAATAGCGTCGTGGAGCGCAAGAACAGGAGTCTTGCTGAGATGGCTCGCACTATGCTTGATGAATACAAAACGCCTCGTTGTTTCTAGACTGAGGCAATTGATACTGTGTGCCACATCATCAACAGAGTATATCTTCACAAATTCTTCAAAAAGACTGCCTATGAACTCCTCACTGATAAAAAACCCAATGTAAGTTATTTCCAAGTCTTCGGTGCTAAATGTTGGATTAGAGATCCTCATCACAACTCAAAATTTGCACCGAAAGCACATGAAGGTTTTATGCTTGGTTATGGAAAGGACTCGCACACCTACAGAGTCTTCAACAACGTTCTTCACAAAGTTGTTGAAACTATAGATGTGCGGTTCGATGAAACTAATGGCTCACAAAGAGAGCACCTACCTGCTGTGATAGATGAACCAGCACCTGAGGAAACTATCAAGTTCAAGGCTACTGAGGATGTCATTCCTACTGAAGAATCTACTGAAGAATTCATTCCAGAACATGAAGAACATCGAGCTAATGCACCTGAAGAAAATGGTGCTGAAGAAAACGCTGATCAAACTCTTCAATGACAACCAGCTCATCCTCGCATTGCAAAAGAAGTGCAAGTTGAAAAGATCATCAATGACATCAAATCGCCAGGTCTTCTCACATGCTCAAAAGCTTCACATTTGTCCAACTTTTGTGGGCAGTATGCTTTGGTCTCTATTACAAAGCCCACTAAGGTAGATGAAGCATTTCTGGAGCATGAGTGGATTCAGGCCATGCAAGAAGAATTACATCAGTTCGAGCTCAACAATGTCTGGGAACTGGTCAAACGTCTACATCCTCGCAAGCACAATATCATCGGCATAAAGTGGATCTACCGCAACAAGCAAGATGAAAATGGCCTTGTTGTGAGGAATAAGGCACGGCTTGTAGCTCAAGGCTACACACAGGTTGAAGGAATTGATTTCGATGAAACTTTTGCACCTGTTGCTAGACTTGAGGCTATTCGCATATTACTTGCTTATGCTAACCATCATGATATCACTCTATATCAAATGGATGTGAAAAGTGCATTCCTCAATGGTAAGCTTGAGGAAGAAGTACATGTTGCTCAACCCCCAGGTTTTGAAGATCCAAAGAATCCTGACAAAGTCTTCAGACTCAATAAGGCCCTCTATGGCTTCAAGCAGGCCCCAGGGGCTTGGTATGATACTTTGAAGGAACTCTTCATGAAGAAAGGCTTCAAACCCGGTTCACTCGACCCTACTCTTTTCACTAAATCTTATGATGGTGAATTATTTGTGTGCCAAGTATATGTTGATGATATTATCTTTGGCTGTACTGACCAACGTTATAGTGATGAATTTGCCTATATGATGAGTGAAGAATATCAAATGTCTAGTATGGGAGAGTTGAAACTCTTCTTAGGTCTTCAAATTCGTCAACAACACAATGGCATATTCATATCTCAGAGAAATACCTCAAGGATGTACTGAGAAAATTCGGCATGCAAGATTGCAAAGGCGTCAAAATTCCTATGCCCACAAATGGCCATCTGTGCACTGATGAAAATGGTATTGACTTCGATCATAAGGTATACCGCTCCATGATAGGTTCCTTATTATACTTATGTGCATCTAGGCCAGATATAATGCTTAGTGTTTGCATGTGTGCCCGATTTCAAGCTGCACCGAAGGAATCACACCATAAGGCTGTGAAGCATATTCTTCGATATCTAGCTCACACACCAACACTTGCATTATGGTACCCCAAGGGCTCGGCTTTTGATCTTGTTGGATATTCTGACTCTGACTATGCTGGTGATCGTGTGGATCGCAAGTCAACATCTGGAACATGTCATTTCCTTGGACGTTCTTTGGTCTGTTGGTCCTCGAAGAAACAGAACTGCGTATCACTATCTACTGCTGAAGCTGAGTACATTGCCGCTGGTTCTTGCTGTGCCCAATTGCTATGGATGAAGCAAACTCTCAAGGACTACGACGTCAACATGAAGAATGTACCTCTCTTCT
The DNA here is from genome assembly GCF_018294505.1 of Triticum aestivum. NCBI lineage: Eukaryota > Viridiplantae > Streptophyta > Magnoliopsida > Poales > Poaceae > Triticum > Triticum aestivum. The sequence continues at coordinate 148,203,627 of NC_057797.1, forward strand.
GTGACAATGAGAGTGCCATCAAGATTGCTCACAACCCAGTTCAGCACTCGAAGACAAAGCACATTCAGATTCGTCATCATTTTCTTCGTGATCATGTGTTGAAGGGCGACATTTCTACTGAGCATGTGAAGACTGAAGAACAGCTAGCCGGTATCTTCACAAAGCCCTTGGATGGGAAGAGATTTAGCAAGTTGCGGTGTGAGCTAAATATCCTAGAATCTTCGAATGTTCTTTGAAAAGGACACTCATCCTAACACTTATGCAAAATTGATGACGTAGATGTGCAACACATGAAGAAACGTTTTTCTTCAATCAATGAAGAATAACACTCTTAGTGTGAAGAAATTAACGAAGAATTTGATTCTCAGAACCCTATGATAATTGTACGCGGTGTCTGAAATCATCATTCTTATACGGTGGGTCATGCCACCACCAAAAGTTGAAATTCCTCAAATTATTCATATTCTTCAACTTTGCATAATCTTCACTGGTTTCGTTGTTTTTCTTCATTGGCTATATATATATATATATATATATATATATATATATATATATATATATATGAGTTTATGTCCTCTACAGCATTCACTTATTGCTATTTCTTCAAGTTGGTTTTCTGCTAAGTGAATGTGATCGGACCCTTCCCCTCTATGCTATACTCAACCCAAGCTGTTCACAAATTCTTCATGTGCGTTCTATTTGAAACTCATTCAAAATCTTCACTGTGTCCTTGTTAGCTGAAGAAATTGTGAACGGAACTTTAAAACTAATCTTATACAAATTTTCGGTTTTGCCGCTCAAATCGTTCCGCATCCCACGATAAATTTTTTTAATTCACCCACGATCTTACACGATCTCCACTACACAGTACATGGGTGACACATGTCGTGCGAAGGAGAAGGGTCAGGGGCACGTTCATCCCAAATCTTCGGGCGAACAGTTTTTCACTGCTACTATAAATACCCCCTCATCCCTTCCTCACTTCCTTTACTCCGCTCGATCTCTCTCTCCCACTCGAGCTTCCCAAACCCTAGCGCCGCCGCTACTCCATCGTCGCCGGCAAGGAAGAGCTTCACTGCCTCGACCTCATCGTCGTCGTACTCGCGCCGACCGCGGAAATCTTCACCTCCGCCGCCACCATAGACGTCTTCCTCCGCCAAGTTAGGGCGTGGAAGATCTACACCGACGAACTCCACTGTTTCACCTCACTGTTCGTCGTGTTCTTCATTCAGGGTAATTAAAAGTTACTTTTACTGCCCTCTTTGATTCGAAGTTTCTCTATAAAATCTTCAAAGGTGTTTTATTCTTCAAATCTTCACACACTAAACACCTCACATGTCATATGTTCTTGATTCGTTTCTCTAAGCATCATTTTTCTTCAAGATTCCTCAATTGTGTGGATCTTCGATCTATACAACTCTGGAACCTAAGACAAAGAACGCTTAGTGAAAATCTTCAAGACTCATCTGGTCAAATTCCTCAAACTTGTTCTTTTTGAAAAACCTTCTGAGAACGCATATGACCTCTCCAAATTCCTCGCAACTATACTCTGTTCACAGGTACACATGTCAGCTGCTGAATCACTAGGTTCTCATCAACTTAACTCATTTGCAGCGTTCCTTGAAGAAAAGTTGCATACTTCTTCAGAGAATTCGATTGTTCAAATTCCTCAACTGAAGAAAATGGCTGATGGTAAAAGGCCACAAAAGGGAGGAAAGAGGCCTGAGGTAAATACAACATTTGAGATCCCTGATGACATATATGCTGGGTACTGTACACCTACTGAGGAAACCAAGAATGAGCGCAAAGTGCGCAAACAGAGGATAGAGAGGAGATGGGCAAGAGAATGGAGGGAGTACAGATATGTCACTCCTAAGTACATGAAGAAATCCGCACTCAATCCTCCATGCCCAAGAGCTCCATTGGCACCTGGCCAAGTAGCAGATCCCACCAGCCTCAAGCGCGGTGAGGACTATCCCGATGAATGGGCCAAGCGCCAAGGCAAGTTGGCCAAGCAAGCCAGAGAAGCAGTGAGGAAATTCAATGAAGAGTGGCTGCTGCTGCCTCTATTGAGGCCTCTGTCAAGCCGAGGAAATCCATGCCTAAGAAGCCTGCTCGTAGGACAAGTGCTTCACCAACAGTGCCCTCATGGCCAAGTTCCTCGGCTGCGCCCTCACGGCCAGACTCTTCAAGGTCCTCACGACCAATCCCTCAAGCTGCTCCTTCAAAATCTTCAGCACCTCCTCCAAAGTCCTCAGCTATTCCGACAAAGTCCTTAGCACCTGCGCATCTGGCCTCATGCCAAAGGACTACAGGCATCTCCATTGCCTCTGGTGTCTCAGCAAGCTCCTCAGCTGCACCAAATTCTTCATCTGGCCCCACTCTAATGAAGACCAAGGCAACTGCTGGACGAGGTCCTCGGCCAAGTCTTCAAAAGAAGCAAGTCGCTTTCCAAGTGCCACCTGAAGAAGATGTAGCTGATGATGATGAACTTGCAGAAATCATCAAAGACAGACAAGTTAGGGCCGCTAGAGCTAAAGGCACACATGTGCCACTGCTTTTGGATCCCAAGGTGATCCTCGACTACATTGATCTCTGGCACAAGGACCCAAATACTCCAATGCCTGACTTCAAGCTGACGCCTGGTCAAAATCACATGCTGACTCATTTCATCCAAGAGGAGAAATGGAAATATGATCAGGCCAGGCAGATCAAGAAGGCCCAGTACAGAAAGGAGAAATATCTGAAGAACAACGTTGTCACTATGACAACTGATGAACTTGTAAAAATCCAATCTGAAATCAAAACTCTCAGTGATGACTGCCAAGCCTACTATGCTGATTGGCAAGGAGCCACAGTTAGATTTGTAAAGATAACTGAACAGTTCACTTTAAATGTTGTTGCCCCAACGCAACAGGAAATTCCTCAGGCTGAAGCATCTGCTCAGCCGACTGAAGAACATGCCAGCACCGCTGATGACAATCAGGCTGCTGAATGTGAGTTCCAGGGCTGATGACTGCATTCCAGCCACTGAAGGAATTTCCAGGGCACCCACTAGTGGTGTGCCTGAAGAAACTGAAGAACTCAGGGCAACTGCATCAGTTGTGCCTGAAGAAAATCAACTAGATTCCTCAGATGCTCCTGCACCAACTTCAACTCCAATCCTTCCATCTGCATCAGATGTGAAGAAGACCAAGGCTGCAGAGTGTGCTGCAGTGAAGAAAAGGAAAGCACCAGCTGCTTCAGATTCTTCAGCTCCAAAGAAAATGAAGCCTATGACAAGCTCATTTGCACATCCGATTGATGTTGTTCCCATCTCAACCAGGCCATCAAAGGACCTTGTTCCTTTTGATGAAGAATATGTGATCCCCAGCGGATCTGATGAAGAAACTCCTTCTGCTACTTCGTGTAAACCATTGGATGAAGAAATTGAAGTGGATGCGATCCCTTCAACACCTATCATCTCCTCGCCTATGCCTCAGTTCACAGCTGAAGAGGCTGGCGTTGAAGAAATGGAAGATGAAGATGTGGACATTGGCTGCTCCACACCCGTAATCAGTGATGAATTCTGGGAAAGTCAGCATCCAAAATCTCCAATGTTCACCCCTCTACAGCAAATTCCTCAGTCCCCCACACAAACTGTTCACATGGGCTCTGAAGAAACTCATCCCACTGCATCTGTCCATGAGGAAATTCCAGCCACTAGCGCCAAAGAAACTGCTGCTCTAGAACAACCAACTACGCAGACTGCCACTGAGGAAGAACCAGAAATTCCTCAGCATGAAGAACCTGCGATTGAGATTCCTGAGGTCATGATGCAACTCACTGACACTCCTCTGCCAAAGCCAAAGGATCCATTCTCACGCGAGCAAAAGTTCAAGGCTGATGATTTCTTCGGCGAGCACATATTCTTCGAAGATTATAATCCATATGACTCTGCTTGCATTAGGAAGAGGCGTTTCTGCACTGCTAGTCAAGCCAATTTCTATTCCTCAGTGTTATTCAACAAGGAGAAGATTTTCTACCATGAGCATATTCCTCACGTGGATATGGAATCTCTACCGTGCTTCGCACCAGTCCTCAGTGTTCTTCACGACACTAGACTGCTCAATTTTTGCTCTGACATCTACGATTGGAATGAAGAACTGATTCTTCAATTCTATGCAACGCTGCACATCACCGGAAATGCTGAAGATGTGAATTCATGGGTGCTGGACTGGATGTCTGAAAACACTCACTACACTGCACCAGCCTCTGAATTGCTTCATGCTCTACCACTCAGTCCTCCCCTTGAAGAAGCTCGCTGCATCTACAGTGAACCTGAGCTCACACATCATTACATGCAAGTGCTGATGAAGCCTTTGAAACCAGGTCAGGCACCACGAACAAAATTCCTCGTGAAGGAATTGATGTACGTGCCCAGAACTGTCTATCGTATTCTTACAAGGACAATCAGTCCTATTAAAGGCCTTGACTCATCTGATGAGGAAATTGTTGGCATCATGAAGAATCTGGTATTCAACATCGTTCATGGCATTCCTATCAACTATCATGATTTCTTCATGAGGACTATGGCCAATGTTGCACTGCCTCCATTTGAGCTGAAGCCTTATGCACCTTGGATCATGAGATTCCTCAGGACAAGGTCTTCACTCAACTACAAAGCTGATTTCTAGAATCATCTCAGCTACTTGCCCCCAATTGAAGTCCTCAAGCAGACATATTCCTCAGTTGATGGAAATTGCAAGGCACCAGCTGTAATTGATGAAGGCATTCGTCCATTGGATGGTCAGTTTCGCAAAGCTGCATCTTATTCCACCAATGATGACTCTGCCAATGCTCCCAAGTCCACTCCTCAAGCCACTGCTCCGCGCATGATAACAGACCGTGAACTTCTGCTTAGTCTTCACTAGAAGGTGGATCGAAATCACAAATGGGTTAAGCGTCAGTTTGGTTCACTTCTTCACAACATGACTGCCACACACAATGCAGTGAAGAAAAACCACTACTACCTCCATCAAGTCTTCGGTCGCACCTGGGCAATCCTGTCACATCTGTATGGTGAAGAAGATCTGAAGAACATGGGTCTTAATGAAGATTTTGACTAGTCTGCACCTCCACCAAAGAAATTCAAGAAGGTCAAGGTTCCTTCTCTGGTGGCCAGCTCATATTCTTCATCGCGCGACACTGATGAACATGAAGATTTAGACGACACTGCGGCAGGCCCTACATCAACCAATGACCCCAACAACACTGGCGCTCCTTCATCAACTTGATTATCTTCAGGGGCGTTAGTCCTCAGTTTCGATCCTTTTGGTCATTTGATGACAAAGGGGGAGAAATTTGAGTTACTCTTCAAGCGGGTCTATTTTATCGCCCATATACAATGTTTTTTTGCTAAGTTACAACGCTCGTTCTTCTAAAACTTTATTGGATCGAGTTGTAATCTTAAACCCGATGGTGCTTTGATACTTTTGATGCACTATGCTCTGATACTCTTTTCTGCATGCTTATTCCTTGTTAATATTATTGCACGCATGCTGAATTTCATCAGGCACCATATTTCATCATGCATTTCAAATTCTTCATATTATATGTTAAATGCGTGTATGAATTACAAGATATAGGGGGAGATCTCCATGATTCAACTCTTCAAGTGTGCATTGCTTCAAAAGCAAATTCCTCACTATGCACATCTTTAGGGGGAGTTCTTCTATATCTTGCAATCAAATTCCTCAATATCAGTATTTACACTTCATATGGTTATCCCCGTTGAAAACTTAACCTATATTGTCATCAATCACCAAAAAGGGGGAGATCGTAAGTGCATCTAGTGCCCCTTAGTGATTTTGGTGTATTGAAGACTTACAGGTTAAGGGACTAATGCGTGTGTGAGTGTACACATGTTTATAAGTCTATGAGGAGTTTGATATTTACGGGAAAAGTCGACCCCTAAAAATGAATATCTTCGACTGAAGATTTTGGTATTTCTGAAGACTTTCATGAAGACTTTGAAAGTGAAGAAATTGGTGTGTCCGTGAAGACTTGATATTCATGTGAGGAATATGAAGCTTGAAGACTTTCGTTTTCATAGTTTTGTTTTTCTCTTTCTTGAGTCATAGGAAACACCGTACTGTTAAAGGGGGTCGAGAAAATACTAAGGAAAAATTTCCATGTGATGCTCAACTCAAAATCCTACACCTACCAATCCCTTCGAGTGAAGCCATTGGAAATCTCATACAGTTCAGTCAATATCTTCAGTGACAGAGATGAAGTTCTTCTGGTCTCTGAGGAATTTGTCCTAACTAAGGAGTTAGGAATTCGCCAGTGCGGATTGCCTACATAGTGAGGAACATGATAGCCCTGAGGATTTTGGTACTCAAAATTCCGACCGTTGCTGTGCTATGCGCCCGCTGTTCCAAAATATCTATCCACCTAACGGTCATATCATTGAAGGGCATTTATGTCTTATCATGTCGGGCTGCTCCCTAGGCTATAAATAGCCGCCCCCTACAACCACTAGCTAAGAGAGGCTGCTCCGAAAGAAACCGACACTTGTCAATTTAGAGCAACCCATCCTCCGAGGACTTTGAGCGAAAATCATCAAGTGAGGAAAAACCAAAAACCCAAAACCCAAACACCTACAAACCCCAAGTGATTGAGCATCACTGAAGAGATTGATCCTGAGTGGATCCGACAATTGTTACCTTTGAAGACTGTGCTTCTTCTAGACGGTTAGGCGTCATGGTCTAGAGCATCCAAGAGGAATTGTGGATCGCCGGGTGACCAAGTTTGTGAAGGTTTGGAAGTCGCCTGAAGACTTACCACGAGTGATTGGACGAGGTCTGTGTGACCTTAGTTCAAGGAGAATACAGTGAGGACTGGGTGTCTTGGACAAAGTGTCCTTGACTGGGTGTCTGGGACTGTGTGTCCTCGAGTTTAAATACTCAACCGCTCCAACCAGACGTACAACTGAGACAGCAGTTGGAACTGGTCTACCAAATCATTGTCTTCACCAAGCTTACTGGTTCTATTTCATCAACTCTTTCATTTCCTCATAACTATGTTGTATGTTGTTCATATCTGTGTTAGAAGACCTTGACTGAATACTTTCTCAATTTCCTCAGTTCCATTTCTTCAGTCTGTTTGTCTTCATCCTGTGTTATCCTGTGATTACGCTTCCTGTACTCTGTGCCTATCTTCATTTCATCATGATGACTATGCTTGTATTCTGTTATGTTTACCTTTGAGCACTTATTCCGCTGCTAGTAGTTCTTCGCTAAGGAATTTCCTCACCGGCAAATTCCTCAGTGAAGAATTTCATAAAAATCGCCTATTCACCCCCTCTAGTCGACATAACGCACTTTCACTCCTACATGGCCTCTCACCGCTACCTTTACCAAATCGTGTTCACACACTTAGCTCACACACAGTAGGACATGTTCATCACCATTCCAATTCATTCCCGATGAATCAGACCCGACGCAACTCTATGCAATAGCAGGCATGACAAACAAGCATGAATGAGTAGGCACATCAGGGCTCAAACAACTCCTACTCATGCTAGTGGGTTTCATCTATTTACTATGGCAATGACAGGTCATGCAGAGGAAAGGGGTACAACTACCGCAGCATGTAACAGTTGAATCGTTGTTGTCCTAATGCAGTAAAAGAGATCAGGAGCAAGAGAGTGGGATTGTATTGGAATGAACAAGGGGGTTTTGCTTGCCTGGCACTTCTGAAGATAGCATTGAGTCTTCATCAGTGTCAATGATCACAACGTCGGAACAACGTCTACCAAGGGGGAACAACACCGGCAAACAGAGAAGAAACACGATCAATGCAATGCACAATATGATGCATGATCATTACATGGCAATATGATGTGATTTGGACTAATGCAACAGGAAGTCATTTTGGTTGAAGTGGAATCCAAAGCTAGATCAAATTCCAACTCCAAGTCTATTATCAAATTTGTCCTAATCATGTTTCATCCTAAACAGTGAGGTTAACTTGCTCAAACATGCATGAAGATGGTATAGATGGATTCCTTGAATTTTTCTGATAATTTTTCATATATAAATCTTTTCATTTGGAGTTACGGTTGAATTTCTGTGATTTTTAGAAGTTTGGGGGTAATTTCTGAAAATAATAAATCATTTAAGATTTATTTAAATTCCAGAAAGAAATTATTATGTCAGCATGTCCTCACAGTGATGTCAGCAGGTCAACGGCTCGGTCCAGGTCAAACCTGACGTGTGGGGTCCACACATCAGTGACACAGTTAACTAACAGGGTTAATTAAAATTAAATAAACCTAATCCGGTTTAGTTAAGGCCTGGGCCCATATGTCAGTGACTCTAGGGGGTTAGTTAGGCGCTAATGACGGTGCCACGTCACCAGCCACCGGAGTTGGACGCCGGCGACCAAACTCGATGGCGGATGATCGCCGGAGTTGCCCGGGACGACGCTACAGGAGTCGGTTCGACGCGTTGGAGGCACCAGAGGGACGCCCATCCTCGCACGCATCCAGGGTGGCGGCGGCTGGAGCAGGGGTGGCCGGAGATTGCCAGAGCGGAGCTCGCGGCGGTGGCTGGAGTTCGGGCGCCGATGAAAATGACGACATCGTGCACGGGAGGGTCAACGGGTAGCACCTAAGGTTTCTACGGGCTCTCACAAAGCTAACGGGCATAAGAACGGGACCGATTAGCCACCGGAGCCTCGTCGGCGATGAGCTCGTGCGGCGGCGTGCTTCGGTCATCAAGGGGGCGACAGCTATGGCGATCAAATGGAGCGGGGAAGAGGGGGACACGGTGGCGGAGCTCACAGCGATCACGAAGAGGTGCTCGGCTTGCTCGGGGTCGGCTTGGAGACGGCAAATCCGTCGATGGAGTCCGGCGGTCATGCTCGGGGAAGACGACTCGTGGTGGTGATGTGGGGCTCCTGCGGTGGCGTTGCTCGGGGTGGAAGAAAGAGGGGGTCGAGGCGGAGCCTCTGGGCCGGTCACAGAAGCGAGGGAGAGGCGGTGGCCGCGGTGGTGCTTGTCGGCGGCGACGGCTTCGCTCGGGTGAGCCAAAGGGAGAGAGCCAGGGGAGGGGAGAGAGAGCGGCGAGTGAGGGAGAGGGGACAGGGGCTTCGGGGCATCTCCGTGGCGTCGCTGGAAGGGCCGGGGAAGCAGGAGGTGGCACGGGCGCGTGCCGGCGTGCGGCGGTCACACGCCTCGCGTCCTTCTGGCGCGAGGTGGAGGACGACTGGCAGATGGGCCTGGTGGGCTGCTACAGTGCCAGGCCGGCCAGGTAAGCACTAGGTTAGTTCCTTTCTCCTCTTCCGTTTTTTTCTATTTTGTTTCCTCTGTTTTTGATTTAGTTTCTAAACCAAATCATAGCTTCTTAAAATTATCATGTGGCCTGATACAACATATTCAGAGCCACTCACAAGTTTTCAGAATTACTGGAGTTATATAAGTATTTTTAGGAATTTATATCTCCAATTCAAATAAGTATTGACTTAATTCAAAGACCCAAATAAATATTTCTGTGATTCCAAAATATTGGTTTGAATTTTACCTCTTGCCAATATTTTCAGAAAAGAACAGGAACATTTTCTTGGGTTTATTTGAAGCAATTTTTTTAATGTTGATCATTTTTAGAAATGATTCCTGAGGATTTCCACTTTCCCCAATTCAACTTTCATAATTTTAAACATGATGCAAGAAGATTGATGCAAGGACAAGCAGTGACTAGCTAGGGATGTGACAACTCACCCCCACTATACAAGAATCTCGTCCCGAGATTCAAGACGTGAGGTAAGGTAAAAGGTGGTCACAAAACTATCACAATCCTCATGATCGATTTGCCCTTCTGGTAGCTGTTGATACATTGCATCATAATGATCTTGATTTCCTTGCCTTCGAGATCTCGGTCCAGCACGGTGGTGACAGAAAGAAGCTCTACAGAAATCGATCTTCTCAAAGATTGAACAACTCAAGATCAACTCACGGAATGAGACATAGATACATCTCACGAGCTGAGATGCGAAGCACACATCAGGAGTGATGGAAAGAGGTAGCTGACAAGATTCTACTGATAGGAAAAAAAATCCCACGCTGAAGAGGGTGGGGCAAGATCTCAAGATAGCGATGAAATAATCACCATGATTCCAAAACGGGGCACCTTAGGGAAGGTGACTCGTAGAATTATTCCTTTAAGTGGCAAAAAAATCACTTTTGATCCATAGATCATTGAAACTCTTCATACCAGCCTGAGGCAATTCATAATGGATCGTTTAAAGGAGTTCGAAGGAATGACATACTCGGGCTAGAATGGATGATGTGAACTACCTTGTTGAAGACAACGCAAGGGATGATTTTGCTTGCGCGTGCTCTCAAGAACTTGAGCATTTCCATATTCATCAAGGTTCTACCAACATCCGAGTCGAGGATCCTGCCAACACATCTTACTACCTTGACGAATAGTGATGGACAATGCAGATGCATAGAAGGACAACCCTTTTCTCAGATTTCACCTTAGCGAGGCCAAGGGAACGCAATCTGGATGATCGACCGAGAGACATTTAGCACTCCGCTTCTAATGTTCTCCTTGATGTACTGGTTACCATGGTCATGCTTTAAAGCATCAACATAGCCATCAAGTAGTGGTCGGACGTTGGAATACAAAGGATCCATAAGGAACAACTTCTGGAGTAAATCCTACGAAATCCTTGTGGAGAGGTGGCCAACTTCTTCAATCAAGAGACTACAATGTTAGATCTTCCGACTGGGTGTGCCAGCCACGACATCCATTTTACCGGATTACATAGAGACCAATATTATAGTTTATTGGAAAAACATTCCAACCATCATATCTGCCTGAGATTTAGATCTGGTTGGTGTCAGGATATTCCAGACTCATCGAGTCTAGAAAGAAAAATGATAGTTTGCAACACGAATCGACGAAATGACGTTGCGAGATTCTCGGGAAATGGACTACGGTAGTAAGCTCCAAAATATGAGCTAGTTTTGCTACAAACATGTGAACACGTTGTCCGAGACAAGCATGACCACGTGGTAGTCTTATAATAAAATACTACCAAGTTCAGGTTGGGGAACCGTCATCGAGGATAACAAAGTCCTGACATAAGTCATGATTCTTAAGAAGGAACTTCTTCTCCTTGAACAAATCAATCAGTGGCTTGGTGTGCTAGGAAACACATATAGAATGGTGGCGGCCAACCTATCAAACCATAGAGTACTTCGCACATATGCGTGACTAACTTGGGAAGATTCTAGAGGAAACAAAAACAATCTTTCTCGAATCCACAGCGGCAACTTGCATCAAATACACATGAATTAGAGGAAGTCACTTCTTTCATCCAAGCATAAGCTTCATGAACGGAACACGAAGGCATTGCTTACAAAATTCTCAACACTAGGTTGATGTTCAACATGAATCATGGGGGAGACAAAATGCTGCTGATGGGCTCAACAGCAACTCATCGGAATTTCTATATCACTGGACTTCCACCATTATGTGAACAATGCGATAGTATTGGTCAGACCAAAAGTTGTAATGGTGTATGCCCGAGGGATCATCCACGGGTAAGACAACACTACGAACATCGTTGGTGCTGATTTGACTTGACAATAGCCCATACTCAAGTCAAAGTTTTTGACAAGGCAATAGATCCAACAACTGATCACGAGGGCCAATCAATGGAGATATCATCTTTCTTCAACACACACACACACACACAAAAGATATCCCTTTGAAATGAACTAAGTTGGGCAAGCTTTTATCTTCCAACTCTCCAAGTTGTTGTTTAGCTTAACCAACTAGCTCAGGGGTATCCAACACAGATTCTTGGAGAAAGGGGTGGTTTGTAAGAACCCAATTTGATCACGAACTCAACATAGCGGTCAGGTGACAAACTGGTAATACTTCTGAGAAGATAGTCGGAACATCACGAACCACCGATATGTTACTAAGCTCGAGAATAATCTTGCTTTTCAGGGCAAGACGATATGATCAAATAAGCAAGGGATTGAATAATCCTAACTCATTGATCGAAGAGTGTGCTGGAAATAAGGACTAGGTAGCACTATCTATCTTAGAATGATGATTCAATAACCAACACGCTAAGAATGAGAATATTGTCCATTTACTACCAAGCAACTAGTTGCTAGGAGTATTGATTTCACACATCATGGTTCACTTGTCGGTATTCCGGTTGCAACAACACGGAACCAAGGAATGAATAATGATGGAAAGAAAATCACTGCATCAAGAGTTCATAAGAGGTGGTGGAATTCTCATGGCAATTCTGACATAAGGAGGCAACACTCCAAGGTAGAATAGAACAAAAGCTGGATTGACACTTTGATGTGCGGAACACAACTGCTTTGACCCAATCCTAGATATGGATGAGGTATTGGAGTTTGTTTCTCCTAGTCATTCCAGAATAGAATGGCTTGACGGATCACATGTATAATAGGCATCGATAACACCAATGCACAACTACTCTTGACCAACAATTGATGGACGGGGGTCGGAATACAACTAAAGAGGGACAACTCAAAGGAACATATAATTTTCTGAGTTATGGATGCATGGATTAGCATGTTATTTCTTTCGGATAACCCATGCAGAAATGTTGAACTGGCAGAGTCACAATATAGAATGGAGAACTCCTCAAGAGTACTCTGATTGTGATATTTTGGTTCAAAGAACTTCTGCCATAAGCGGTTCGTAGTATTTGGAAGAAGGAACTACCACGGACCTCGAGGACTAATGCAAAAGTTACTAATATCCTAAAGGAACTAGCAAACACTATCGACATGTGGTAAGTAGGGTGAGTCTCGGGTTCAAAACCCAGGAGTAGAATGCCTACTACTAAGTGGCATCATGGGATGCTTTCGAGAATGGTGGCCAGATTCATCACACTGGGAACACAAAACATGGATAGATTACTTGATGGTTTCATAAGACACCTAGAGTCATAATAGTAGTTCCAACATATACGCCGAGGCAACGAAGTACCTCACAGACCGTGTAGTGTGCTTAATCTGGCCCGAAGGAACATCGAGAACGGGAAGAAGGAATTTACAAATGCATCAGACTATTTAGAAACCTGGGATGACTCAGACATCATAACGTCTGTAAATGTTCAAAAATATTTGAGACATCCGGCAAAATGGTGGCATAACCACTCAACAACATCATATCAGGGTTCTGAGGCCATCTATGAACATACAGAAGTAATAGAAACTGAACTGAGACTTGAATCCAACAATCCTACAAGTCTACGGATTAGTAACACGTCATCCTGAGAGATAGAAGAGAAGCCTAGTTCTTAACCCCGTAGAAAAGATAAGATGACTCAGATGACGAGGTCATGAGGATAAGGAGTAAAAAGAGCCTTACGTTCCCATCCACAATCAATTCCCTTATATAACTAAAGCATTTCTAGACACGACTTCAACCACCTTGGCTTGGTAATCCTACAGGCAGTCAGGCTCTGATACCAAAGCTGTCAGGACCCCGATTCCAAGTCACATTGATCTAGCCAGTAACACCTCATATCACTTTGCAGCCTCACGCACAGTTTTCCCACGGGTGTCGCCTTACCATGGCCCGGGACCGTTTGCGCCTTTTGGGTCACGTATATGATAGTGTCGCTAGCATCCATATGACAGAGAACCCGGGCCGACAAGGCTAGTCGTGAACCCAAAGCGGCACTAACCTATGGGGACAGGCATACATGAATCACATCGAGCATGTCGGTTAGCAGCGTGTGAATCCGGGCTGTAGCACTGGGCTAAAAGGACTCCGGAAACCCGGGCTGTAGTAGGCTAGGCAGGACTCCGGATGTCACCGCGTGACATTTCCCCGAACGGACAGACACATGAATGAAGTGAATCACATGCCGGCCAGTCAAGTGTTCCGGAGCAGTAGTGCTGGGCTAGCAGGACTCCGGTGAACTGGGCTGTAGCGGACTACTATGGCTCATGGAAGCACTAGACTACATTTCCCCATAAGAGAGGCTGCCAAGGATAAACAACTAGATTGTCGGATCCCACACATACCAAGCATTTCAATCATACACACAATATGCTCGATATGTGTAAATACAACATGGCATCGCAACATAACTCTACGACTCAAGTATTTATTCATTAGGCTTCGAAGAGCCAGATAAAACAAACATGGGTCTCATGACCCAACATTCAGAGCATACAAGTCAAAGCACATGCGGAAGCTTAACATGTCTGAGTACAGACATCTACAAATGAAAAAGGCTGAGAAGCCTGACTATCTACCAGATCCTGCCAAGGGCACAAGATCGTAGCTGAGGTATCAAGCTAAACATCGAAGTCCACACGGAACTACTAGCGAGACTAAAGTCTCTCTACAAATACATAAATTAAGAAAACGTGAGTACAAATGTACCCAACAAGACTTACATTAGTACTAACTACATATGCATCAGTATCAACAAATGGGGTGGTGGAGTTTAACTGCAGCAAGCCAGCTTTGACTCAGTGGCTAACCTGAACTACGACTGCAAGCAACTCTTTTGAGGTGGCGCACACGAGTCCACATATTCACCATATCAATACACCACTATGGATCCGCTCCCGTCTCCCTACGAGAAGGCCATCCATAGCACTCACGCTTGTCTTGCAAGTTTTAGAGTATCCACTTTCACTTGTCTATGAACTATGCAAGGGGTCCAAGTTTCCATATCCGAGGAATCCGGCTATTCGAATAGATAATGATAACCCTGCAGGGGTGTACTTCTTCACACACGCTCCCACCACTTACCGTCGTTTACACAACATGTACTCGGCAACCTTCAAGCGGAAGCCCAACGAGGGTGTCGGCCACGGGCTACCTAAACACTCAAGTCTCTAGTCCAGGTTTATCGCCTATCCAGGTTCCATCCGCAGGGAGTCCGGCCGAGGTTTCCACATACGGCCCCGAACAATGTGAACAAGGTTCCCGAGACACCAAACGGGCGCCTGGTACACTGTGCCACGGTGTATCTACCGCATCATAGCCCACCCCTAGGGCGAGCGCTACGCACGGCTGCCAACACATAACCTATAAACACCAGAAACTAGTTGCAACTCCTGGACAGAGTACTAGGGTGATTAAGAAGCCAAGAGGGTCAATTAAGGATCCCAATGAGTGGTAGTAGCTGTTCATGGATCACAGACACAGAACTCAGTTCCTAAGAACGGTTTCAATGAGACAACCCACCATGTACTCTTACATGGCCTCTCACCACTACCTTTACCAAATCGTGTTCACACACTTAGTTCACACACAGTAGGACATGTTCATCACCATTCCAATTCATTCCTGATGAATCAGACCCGACACAACTCTATGCAATAGCAGGCATGACAAACAAGCATGAATGAGTAGGCACATCAGGGCTCAAACAACTCCTACTCATGCTAGTGGGTTTCATCTATTTACTGTGGCAATGACATGTCATGCAGAGGAAAGGGGTTCAACTACCATAGCATGTAACAGTTGAATCGTTGTTGTCCTAATACAGTAAAAGAGAGCAGGAGCGAGAGAGTGGGATTGTATCGGAATGAACAAGGGGTTTTTGCTTGCCTGGCACTTCTGAAGATAGCATTGAGTCTTCATCAGTGTCAACGATCACAACATCGGAACAACGTCTACCGAGAGGGAACAACACCGGCAAACAGAGAAGAAACACGATCAATGCAATGCACAATATTATGCATGATCATTACATGGCAATATGATGTGATTTGGACTAATGCAACAGGAAGTCATTTTGGTTGAAGTGGAATCCAAAGCTAGATCAAATTCTCCAAGTCTCTTATCAAATTTGTCCTAATCATGTTTCATCCTAAACAGTGAGGTTAACTTGCTCAAACATGCATGAAGATGGTATAGATGGATTCCTTGAATTTTTTTGATAATTTTTCATATATAAATCTTTTCATTTGGAGTTACGATAGAATTTTTATGATTTTTAGAAGTTTGGGGGTAATTTCTGAAAATAATAAATCATTTAAGATTTATTTAAATTCCAGAAAGAAATTATTGCGTCAGCATGACCTCATAGTGACGTCAGCAGGTCAACGGCTCGGTCTAGGTCAAACCTGACGTGTGGGGTCCACACATCAGTGACACAGTTAACTAACAGGGTTAATTAAAATTAAACTAAACTTAATCCGGTTTAGTTAAGGCCTGGGCCGATATGTTAGTGACTCTAGGGGGTTAGTTAGGCGCTAATGATGGTGCCACGTCACTAGCCACTGGAGTTGGACGTCGACGACCAAACCCAACGGTGAAGGATCGCCGGAGTTGCCCGGGATGATGCTACAGGAGTCGGTTCGACGCGCTGGAGGCACCAGAGGGATGCCCATCCTTGCTCGCATCCAGGGGTGGCGGCGGCTGGAGCAGGGGTGGCCGGAGATTGCCGGAGCAGAGCTCACAGCGGTGGCCGGAGTTTGGGAGCCGATGAAAATGACGACATCGTGCACAGGAGGGTCAACGGGTAGCACCTAAGGTTTCTACGGGCTCTCACAAAGCTAACAGGCATAAGAATGGGACCGATTGGCCACCAGAGCCTCGTCGGCGACGAGCTTGTGCGGTGGCGTGCTTCGGTCTTCAAGGGGGCGACGGCTATGGCGATCAAACGGAGCGGGGAAGAGGGGGAAACAGTGGCGGAGCTCACAGCGATCACGAAGAGGGGCTCGGCTTGCTCAGGGTCGGCTTGGCAACGGCGAATCCATCGATGGAGTCCGGCGGCCGTGCTCAAGGAAGACGACTCGTGGCGGCGATGTGGGGCTCCTGCGATGGCATTGCTCGGGTGGAAGAAAGAGGGGGTCGAGGCGGAGCCTCTGGGCCGGTCAGAGAAGCGAGGGAGAGGTGGTGGCCGCGGTGGTGCTTGTCGGCGGCGACGGCTTCGCTCGGGTGAGCTAAAGGGAGAGAGCCAGGGGAGGGGAGAGAGAGCGGTGAGTGAGGGAGAGGGGACAGGGGCTTCGGGGCATCTCCGTGGCGTCGCTAGAAGGGCCGGGGAAGCAGGAGGTGGCACGGGCGCGTGCCGGCGTGCGGCGGTCACACACCTCGCGTCCTTCTGGCGCGAGGTGGAGGACGACTGGCAGATGGGCCTGGTGGGCTGCTACAGTGCCAGGCCGGCCAGGTAAGCACCAGGTTAGTTCCTTTCTCCTCTTATGTTTTTTTCTATTTTGTTTCCTTTGTTTTTGATTTAGTTTCTAAACCAAATCATTTTTGTAGCTTCTGAAAATTATCATGTGGCGTGATACAACATATTCAGAGCCACTCACAAGTTTTCAGAATTATTTTTTGGAGTTATAAAAGTATTTATAGGAATTTATATCTCCAATTCAAATAAGTATTGACTTAATTCAAAGACCCAAATAAATATTTCTGTGATTCCAAAATATTGGTTTGAATTTTACCTCTTGCCAATATTTTCAGAAAAGAACAGGAACATTTTCTTGGGTTTATTTGAAGCAATTTTTTTAATGTTGATCATTTTTAGAAATGATTCCTGAGGCTTTCCACTTTCCCCAATTCAACTTTCATAATTTTAAACATGATGCAAGAAGATTGATGCAAGGACAAGCAGTGACTAGCTAGGGATGTGACAGCCGACCACAGTCATGGAGTTGAGGCGACGGTAGTCGACGCATAAACGCCAAGTGTCATCCTTTTTCTTGACTAGTAGGGCTGGAGATGAGAATGGGCTAGAGCTTTTCTGAATTATCCCTGCATCGAGCATTTCCTAAACCTAACGTTCAATCTCAGTCTTCAGTTCAGGTTTGTATATGTACGGTCTGGAGTTGACAAGTTGCGCGCCAGCCATCAGGGGAATGCGGTGATTGCAGTCGCGGCGAGGCGGCAAAGCCCGTGGGTCCTCAAAGACGTCGGGGTTGTCATAGAATCTCAACAAGAATTGGTGAGTCCGTTGTGCATTGAGATGCACAATGTGTGCCACTGATCCTTGCTTACAAGCCTTGAGAAGTTCTGGTGCAGAGATAACCGAGCACTGGGTTTGATCTGAAGATGTGGCAGACAATGTCAGTTGGCGGCTGGAGATGTAACAGTGAGGAACTGATGTATCCAGTCTATGTTCATGGGTTGTGCTGCCGTAACCAGTCCATCCCGAGAATTGCATCATACGAGCCTAGTTTGAGGATCTTGAAGTCTGTCTTGCAGTCGTGCCCTTGGGTTGTCCACTGACATGCCGGAATGTAAGTGGTGCAGGGAATGGTGGTACCATTGGCCACACGCACGCGGCATGGTCGCGGCAGCGGCTTTGCTCCGGAGAGTTATGCTGCCAGAGAGCTGTCCATGAAGGACGTCGAGCTGCCGGAGTCGACCAACAATAGAATCTCGTGGCCTTGCAGCCATGTGTGCAGCTGCAACACTCCTGGGTCTGACGAGCCATCTTCAGCCTGACGGGACAGTGTGCAAAGGGTTTCTTCGTCAGATATTGGTGATGTTGGTGGCGACTCTGGTTGCGCATCGTCTTGGGGGAACATGGCAAGAAGCTTTTCCACAATGTGCATTTGCACCGTGGGTGGGTGACACGTCTCCAATGTATCTATAATTTTTGATTGTTCCATGCTATTATATTATCAACCTTGGATGTTTTATATGCATTTATATGCTATTTTATAAGATTTTTGGGGCTAACCTATTAACCTAGAGCCTAGTGCCAGTTTCTATTTTTTCATTGGTTTTGCGTATCGCAGAAAAGGAAAACCAAACATAGTCCAATTGACCTGAAATTTCACGAAGATCATTTTTGGACCAGAAGAAGCCCATGGAGTACCAGAGGTGGGCCAGAAGAGTCCCAAGGCCACCACGAGGATGGGGCACACCCTACCCCCTGGGTGCGCCCTCCTGCCTCGTGGCCGCCTCGGGGACGCCCCTGACTTGTCCCCTACTCCAACACATCTTATATAACTCAAAACTTCTAGAAAGAAACCTAGACCGGGAGTTCCGTCGCCGCAAGCCTCTGTAGCCACCGAAAACCAATCTAGACCCGTTTCGGCACCCTGCCAGAGGGGGGAATCCCTCTCCGGTCGACATCTTCATCATCCCGGCGCTCTCCATGACGAGGAGGGAGTAGTTCACCCTCGGGGCTGAGGGTATGTACCAGTAGCTATGTGTTTGATCTCTCCCTCTCTCTCTCTCTCTCGTGTTCTTGATTCGGCATGATCTTGATGTATCGCGAGCTTTGCTATTATAGTTGGATCTTATGATGTTTCTCCCCCTCTACTCTCTTGTAATGGATTGAGTTTTCCCTTTGAAGTTATCTTATCGGATTGAGTCTTTAAGGATTTGAGAACACTTGATGTATGTCTTGCATGTGCTTATCTGTGGTGACAATGGGATATTCACGTGATCCACTTGATGTATGTTTTGGCGATCAACTTGCGAGTTCCGTGACCTCATGAACTTATGTATAGGGGTTGGCACATGTTTTCGTGTTGACTCTCCGGTAGAAGCTTTGGGGCACTCTTTGAAGTTCTTTGTGTTGGTTGAATAGATGAATCTGAGATTGTGTGATGCATATCGTATAATCATACCCGCGGATACTTGAGGTGACATTGGAGTATCTAGGTGACATTAGGGTTTTGGTTGATTTATGTCTTAAGGTGTTATTTTACTACGAACTCTAGGGCTGTTTGTGACACTTATAGGAATAGCCAAACAGATTGATCGAAAGAATAACTTTGAGGTGGTTTCGTACCCTATAATAATCTCTTCGTTTGTTCTCCGCTATTAGTGACTTTGGAGTGAATCTTTGTTGTATGTTGAGGGATAGTTATATGATCCAATTATGTTATTATTCTTGAGAGAACTTGCACTAGTGAAAGCATGAACCCTAGGCCTTGTTTCAACGCATTGCAATACAATTTGTGCTCACTTTTATCATTAGTTACCTTGCTGTTTTTATATTTTCAGATTACAAAAACCTATATCTACCATCCATATTGCACTTGTATCACCATCTCTTCTCCGAACTAGTGCACCTATACAATTTACCATTGTATTGGGTGCATTGGGGACACAAGAGACTCTTTGTTATTTTGTTGCAGGGTTGTTTGAGAGAGTCCATAATCATCCTATGCCTTGCATGGATTGATAAACCTCAGGTCATCCACTTGAGGGAAATTTTCTACTATCCTACAAACCTCTGCACTTGGAGGCCCAACAACATTTACAAGAAGAAGGTTCTGTTGTAGACATCAAGCTCTTTTCTGGCGCCGTTGCCGGGGAGGTCCGCGCTTGAAGGTATATCTTTAGATCTTGAAATCGAATCTTTTAGTTTCTTGTTATATCACTAGTTTAGTCTATAAAAGAAAACTACAAAAAAATGGAATTGAGGGTACCTCATATGCTTCATCTTTTTAATGTCTTTCGTGATAATAAGGATTCTGATAATTTTGCTCAAGTGTTAGAATAAGAATGCATTAGAATGTTTGGCACTAAATATTTGAATGATGAGCATGACTGCAATGTTGTTAGTATGAATCCCTTGAATATCTATGATGCTAATGATATGCAAAGCCACAACCTTGGGGATTCTATATTTGACGAAGATGATATTTTTTGTCCCCCAAGTTTTGATGAGAAAATTTATTATGATGAAAGCATGCCTCCTATTTATGATGATTATATTGATGAAAGTGGATTTGGATAGGTCATGACTTTATTTAGTGATGAATCCACTATTTCGAAAGAGGTTCCAATTGATTATGAGAGCAAAGTTGCTATATGTGATAATTATTGTGATGACATGTATGCTATAAAGAACAATGATAACCGTGAAACTTGTCATCTTGATTTTAATTTTCAATTGGATTATGCCTCACATGATAGTTATTTTGTTGAAATTGCTCCCACTACTATTCATAAGAAGAAATTTGCTTATGTGGAGAGTAATAAAAATTCTATGCTTGTAGATCATGAAAAGAATGTTTTATGTGATGGTTATATTGTTGAATTCATTCATGATGCTACTGAAATTTATTATGAGGGAGGAATATATGCTTGTTGGAATTGCAATAATATCAAGTTTCCTTTCTATGTGCTTAAAGTTTTAAAGCTATGTTGTTTTGCCTTCCTATGCTAGTTGATTATTGTTCCCATAAGTTGTTTGCTCACAAAATCACTATGCATAGGAAGTGGCCTAGACTTAAATGTGCTAGTCATATTCTTCATGATGCTCTCTTTATGTTACAATTCTTATCTTTTATGTGAGCATCAATGAAATCATCATGCCTAGCTAGGGGCGTTAAACGGTAGCGCTTGTTGGGAGGCAACCCAATTTTATTTTTGTTTCTTGATTTTTGCTCCTGTTTAGTAATAAATAATTCATCTAGCCTCTGTTTAGATGTGGTTTTATGTTTTAATTAGTGTTTGTGACAAGTATAACCTTTGGGAAGACTTGGGTGAAGACTTTGCGATCTTGCTGTAAAAAACAGAAACTATTGTGCTCACGAGATTAGTTGCCATTTTTTACTGGAGAGTGTGTTTAGGTTGATTATTTTTGCAGATGATTAATAAAAAAATTCCTCAGGTACAACAGTGTATTTCAGAATTTTTGGAGGGACATAAGTATATTACATATTACTACAGACTGTTCTGTTTTTGACAGATTCTGTTTTCTATGTGTTGTTTGCTTATTTTGATAAATCTACGAGTAGTATCGGAGGGTATGAACCATAGAGATACAGTAGATATTATACCAATATGAATTTAGAATGAGTTCACAACAGTACCTAAGTGGTGATTTATTTTCTTATACTAACGGAGCTTACGAATTTCCTGTTAAGTTTTGTGTTGTGAAGTTTTCAAGTTTTGGGTAAATATTCGATGGACTATGGAATAAGTAGCGACAAGAGCCTAAGCTTGGGGATGCCCAAGTAACCACAAGGTAATATTCAAGGACAACCAAGAGCCTAAGCTTGGGGATGCCCCAGAAGGCATCCCCTCTTTCGTCTTCGTTCATCGGTAACTTTACTTGGAGCTATACTTTTATTCACCACATGATATGTGTTTTGCTTGGAGCGTCATTTTATTTTCTTTGTTTTGATTGCTGTTTGAATAAAATACCAAGATGTGAAATTCTTAAATGTTAGAGAGTCTTCACATAGTTGCATAATTATTCGACTACTCATTGATCTTCACTTATATCTTTTGGAGTAGTTTGTCATTTGCTATAGTGCTTCACTTATATCTTTTTAGAGCACGGCGGTGGTTTTATTTTGAAGAAATAGATGAACTCTCATGCTTCACTTATATTATTTTGAGAGTCTTTAGAAAAACATGGTAATTTTCTTGGGTTATAAAATTAGTCCTACTACGATGGGCATTCAAGATGGGTATAATAAAAACTTTCATATAGAGTGCATTGAATACTATGAGAAGTTTGATACTTGATGATTGTTTTGAGATATGAAGATGGTGATATTAGAGTCATGCTAGTTGAGTAGTTGTGAATTTGAGAGATACTTGTGTTAAAGTTTGTGATTCTCGTAGCATGCACGTATGGTGAACCGTTATGTGATGAAGTCAGAGCATGATTTATTGATTGATTGTCTTCCTTATGAGTGGCGGTCGGGGACGAGCGATGGTATTTTCCTACAAATCTATCCCCCTAGGAGCATGCCTATAGTACTTTGTTTCGATAACTAATAGATTTTTTCAATAAGTATGTGAGTTCTTTATGACTAATGTTGAGTCCATGGATTATACGCACTCTCACCCTTCCACCATTGCTAGCCTCTCTAATACCGCACACCTTTCGCCGGTATCATACACCCACCATATACCTTCCTCAAAACAGCCACCATACCTACCTATTATGGCATTTCCGTAGCCATTTCGAGATATATTGCAATGAAACTTTCCACCGTTCCATTTATTATGACACGCTCCATCATTGTCATATTGCTTTGCATGATCATGTAGTTGACATCGTATTTGTGGCAAAGCCACCATTCATAATTCTTTCATACATGTCACTCATGAGTCATTGCACATCCCGGTACACCGCTGGAGGCATTCATATAGAGTCATATTTTGTTCTAAGTATCGAGTTGTAATTCTTGAGTTGTAAGTAAATAAAAGTGTGATGATCATCATTATTAGAGCATTGTCCCAAGTGAGAAAAGGATGATGGAGACTATGATTCCCCCACAAGTCGGGATGAGACTCCGGACGAAAAATAAAAATAAAATAAAAAAGAGGCCATAAAAAAGAGAAGGCCCAAAAAACCGAAAAAATGAGAGAAAAAGAGAGAAGGGGCAATGCTACTATCCTTTTACCACACTTGTGCTTCAAGGTAGCACCATGATCTTCATGATAGAGAGTCTCCTATGTTGTCACTTTCATATACTAGTGGGAATCTTTCATTATAGAACTTGGCTTGTATATTCCAATGATGGGCTTCCTCCAAATGCCCTAGGTCTTTGTGACACTACAAAAAATACACTTCCGTGATGATACATGTTTGTCACAGTAGGTCACGTTTTCTGTCATGCATGTACATCCATGACAAATTTATGACAGAATCAAGATAGTCATACATATGCTGTTGTAGAAGTGTTCCATGACATTACCGAAATTATCATCACGGAAGTGTCCACTTCCATGACGATAAATCACGCGTCACAGAAGTGCTTTCGTCAAGGGTGACCTACACGTGGCATCCACCGTAAAGGAACGCCGTTAAGCTATCGGGTCCTGTTTTGGATCCGATAACCCATTAACAGCCCCGACCAATGGGGATTTTCCACGTGTAAAATCATTATTGGCTGGAGGAAACACGTGTCGACTCAACGTTGGGATAGATGGCATCCACTCATTGGACCCAAAGTGCCTATGATACGTCGACACGTGGCACGGCCCAACAGAGGCCCATTCCTGTGAAAAGGCCGGACCGTTTGACTTGGTCAAAAGGTGGCGGGCCGGCCCACGGCAAGCCTGTGAACGGCATGTTCGCATATAGCCCATTTATGGCCCGCTAACTCAGGGCCCGTTTACGGCCTATCCGAATTAGGCCCAGTAGCGTCATCTGGGCCGTCCAATATATTTTCAGCCCATTTTAACTTCCAGCCCATGTATGGCCCATGACGTCTTTCGGCCCATATGAGGCCCTTATTACTCTTGACCCATTAACGGCCCGTGGTAAAACTGGCCCATAATGAACATTGTATGACTTTATACCCATTAACGTCATGTGGTGAAACTAGGCTGTAATGAGCAGTGTATCACTTTATACCCATTAACGGCCCATTATTCCGTTGGGCCGTTTCCAGCCCATGTTATCTTTCAGCCTTCTCGGGGACCATTTATTCTTGGGATCATTTCCACATTTGTCTACTTACGGCCCGTTACTGTCATTTTCTGCTTGTGGGCCAAATTCAGCACGTGGTAACAGTCGGCCCATTTGTGGCCCGATAATACGTTGGGTCATTATCATGTCAAAAAAGACCCGTTGGGCTGTTTTCATAAAGTTATCAAATACGGCCTATTAACGGCCCGTTATTGTCCACGAATAGTACGACCCATGATTGGCGAAATGATGATACGCCCCGTAGAAGGCCCATGGATCCTATGGCCCGTAAAAGGCCCATGAATCGTATGGCCCGTAGAAGGCCCATGGATCCTACGGCCCGTATAGAAGGACAATGGATCCTACGGCCTGTAGAAGGCCCATGGATCCTACGGCCTGCAGGAGGCCATGGTTACAACAGTCCATGTGTTGCCATGATTATTCTGGCCTAGTTTCCGAAGATAGGTTATTGTGGCCACTAGAAAAACACAGAAAAAGAACTGCAGTGACTACAAGCAAACAACTAAACAAGGAAATAAGGAAATAAATAAGCAAGCAATTAACGCTAGCATGTTACCACTATTACACATATTACATCCACTAGGCTTCAAAGTTCGCCACCGGTGCAAATATAGGGAACAAAGCAGCATATTACATACACTGGCCATCAAAACTGGCCACCAGTGCAAATAAACGCGGCAACAAAACAAGAGCATAACTGAAACAACTTTAGAAGAGCTCAAGAAACGTGGTATACACCATGCTGGCAATAAGCTTAGCAAGCTTATTAGCTTTGTCCTGCTTGGCGCTAAAATCCTCCAACGCTTGCTGTTGCACCAGAAAGTATGCATCTGAATGCTCTAGGGACTTCCGTAGTCCTTCCGCTTCTTATCACAGCAAAACTGATCGATGTCTTTCAGCTTGTAGTTGAGACACAAGAAACCGAACTGATTCAGACAGTGAGTTTGAATAGCTTGTGCAAGCGGTAGTGGCAGTAACTCCAACACTAAACCAAGACAGGACTTTGGGGTTGTCTCACTGTCTTCGAGATAGTCTTCCTTAGCTGTTTTATCAGCTTTGTTGGAGACCAACAAGGATGTGTCACTATCCTGAACCTTATCTACATTACTTCCTTTACCATTGCTTGATAAGGCACTCTTCCCCAATATTTTGTCATCATTCTAAAAGAAGAAACAAGCAGACACATAACAATTTAGCATGTACTAGTATATGAAACTCATTTCGGTGAACCAGTTCATTAGTAAGGTCGACAGGATTAAACTGCCAAGTCTTCTATTGCCAAGTACTAGTACATAATAAAAGCATCAAAGAAACATATATCTATGTCATATGGTCACTGCATTCTCTTGCCAAATCAAAATAGAGACACGGTTCAAATCATATCAGTTCAAGACAAAGCAGCGGTGAAAGAATACAAAGCGTGGAAACTACACGGCACAACAATATATCAGATGGGTACCACGGGTCTACATGTACAACAACACTATTGGCTATGTTGTGATGCTAGTAATGTGCATGATATGAGAAGTCAACTGTATACACAATTGAAATTGAAATCAACAGAGCTATTGATAAGAGCAAGCCTGTTAAAGAAACATGCGTGAACATACCTACTGTGCCATTGCAGTTTCGATTGGATCCTTCAATTTAAAAATAAGTTTGTATGAGTAAATACAGTGATACAAGAGCAAATCAGTATGCACGATAGCAATCATAGTTAAAAAAGGCGCACCTAAACGAGTGCTTAAGCGCGCCTAGGCTCTAGGCATTGGCGAAACGCATTGCGCATAACTACGCTTAATCTGTGCATAACTGCGCATAAGCATGCGCTTTGGTCAGTAAAGCGCAAGGCGGTGGCAAAACGCACAATTAACGCCTAGCACTTTTTTGAACTATGATAGCAATGGAATCTTAAATTAGAACAATTGTTCTTCAGGTTTAGGCACTTGTTGTACATGAACAAAGTACAGTAAGACGCAAGAATATAGTACTTAAAAGTAGAAAATGAGCTCATAGACCTTACCACATTCTTGGTTCGGGACTAGAACAGAACAAGGCATTCCCAGTCATCGTCCAGTAAATGTGTCTCAGGAGAACGTAAGGGAATTTCATGAGTTTCTTTACCGGTGAAGTACGTTTTCTTCAGGTAATTCCGATACTGCCACCAAGCATTCTTGAAGATAGCAGAGGTATTAGCATAGGTTACCTCATCCTGAGTTTCCAAATCGGTCCTTCTCTATAGAGAAAAATGGGAAAATTTGTTGTATTATAACCATCATGGAGGTAGGATGTATGGGGCAAAGCAAAGTAATTACCATGAATAACATTACTTACACATAACTCCTGCAACTGGCATTTTCCTTCATCTTCAGTATAATATTTCCAAGATGGGAAGATACGCACATACGATTTAACAACATCAAATGCGATATATGCTATACTACGACTAGCTGGTTGTGCTTCCTCCACAGGAATAGGCGTACTAACTGGTGGAGTTGGGGTTCGCCGTGGTAGTACTGGCCCTTTGGGCACTGGAGCTGCCTTACTAACTGCTCTTGTTTGGGAGCTGTGTGGTGGAGATGGTGCTATGTCAACATGAACTGGGTTACTATCTGCTGGGGTGGGGGTTAGATTGGGTGAAGCTGGTTCTCTGTCCATCGCAGTAGGGGTACAATCTACGAGAGTTTGGGTTATGTGTGGTAGGGCTGGTTCTCGTGCATGTACAACCGGGGTGCTATCTCCACCAAGAGGTAGCACTGTTTTATTTGAAGACCGTGTTTTTAGTCCGCTAGATGCTGGCATCACCCGCTCCAATTCAAATGGCTCATAAACAGGAAACATAGTTGAATGTACAGACATTGTATGAGAGACAGATGCAATAGATAGTGTGGAAAAAAGAGGTCATGAAATAGTTGACATGTATATTGTTTAACTAAAACGGATAGCATGATATAATTTCACATATATGATGTCTATCTAAACTGGATAGCATAGCATAACATAATTCAAAGATATGATGAATAACTAAACAGGATCGCATGACATAATTCACCTACATGTTATCTAAGTAATCAGGATCGCATCATTTAATTCACATATGTGATTTATATGCTAAACAGAGGGCATTAGATATGATGTCTGAACTAAGAACATGGTGTTGAATATTGTGTATATGATGTCTAATCTATGCAATGCAAGACATCATATGCATGATATGAGCAGTATAACCATGCCAAGTTAGAGCATACACCTCGGTGGGGGAATAGGACTGGTCATCCGTCTCTGAATCCATCTCTGAGGAGCTATCGGGACCCAACAAGAGATCTGCTTCGACATGTAGCATTGTCTGCTCTGAAGGCCTTGTTTTCACTCCAGATTTTTCAATCTCCCACCCAAATGGTTGATTCACAGGAAGAGTAGTTTAATGTACAAACATTGTCGACAAATGGAAATGTAATGAAGAAAAGGATGGGCAAGATATCATTCAAATATATGATGCCTAGTTAAACAGGATGGCATTGCACATTTCACGTATATTATGGCTGGCTAAAAGACATGAGACTGCACAATTCCCATATATGATATAGAAACTAAACAGGTGGCATTACAGAACATGTCTAAACTAAGCAGATGACATATATGATGTCAAAAGTAGGCACTACAAGGCAACATATGCATGATATGACTAACATCATCATGCCAAGGGGTAGAGCAAACACCTTGGGGGTAAATAGGAGTGGTCAGCGGCGTCTGAATCTGCCTCAGAACAGATATCTTCCTCTGGATTACAATCTAGAGAGGGGTGGGGAGGGTTTGCCATTGAACCCACCATGGAGCAATGTCTGCATGACATTGTATTGCCATGCAAAACTCTTCTCTTTTTCTCTACATGTTCAGTATGACTGTGTACAATATCTGACATGCATACGAAAAAAATATGGTGAGATTATGTAAGGAGAGCATGCAGAAATTTAGAGTGATGGTAACAACCAGTGGATGGATCCAAAAATAATGATAGCAGGCTGATGATTGCTTTAATTTAATAAAAAGACATATGATGATTGCTTTACTAT
The DNA here is from genome assembly GCF_018294505.1 of Triticum aestivum. Lineage (NCBI taxonomy): Eukaryota > Viridiplantae > Streptophyta > Magnoliopsida > Poales > Poaceae > Triticum > Triticum aestivum. The sequence goes on from NC_057797.1 coordinate 148,232,084, forward strand.
TTGTTTCCCACCCAAGATGAACAACATAGGCATACCCTAGGTGAACCAGATATTAGACAGAGATATTATTCATTGCTTCCTCGATATGTGCCCCACAACTAATTTAGAACTCAAGTTTGAACATTAATTTGGACCTGACTTGGAGTCCAAGAGGTGAACAGAACGATAAAGTAGCAGGTAATTTTAAGCATGCATAACATAAGAAGAATGTTTCTGCCGATGGAGCACCTCAGGTGAGGTGGACGACATCTCGGCAGGAGCAGGACAAACCACACAATGTTCCCTTCGACACCTACCTATAACTGAAGTAATTCCATAAGGGCTCACTTGGCTTGCATGATTCTAAAAACGCAGGCATAGGAAAAACACCGGAATAGGATAGGAATGCACATGGTAAACAGAGCATTTGTAAACACATGATTTCTGTCAACTTGGGTGTTTGGTTTACAGGAATTGGAAGAGCAGAGGAATGCAAAGAAACATGGCCAAAATAAAGTGAAACCATATGAAAGCGTGTACAGTTAGAATGTTATTCTACCACTAATGCACTTGGTCTTGTTCTCATGGATAGGATTTTGAAAAGTAGGTCCAGGTGGATGTATTGCTTCATTCCTTTCAACAAAATGCATGAATAATTTAATAGTAGAGTGCCAATGGAAAATTCCTTATTGCTATGTTTTTCTGTCAAACCAAAATAGCCCTAATGGATCGACACATGAATGTATAGTAATAAGTGATGCAACAAGTGTACAACCTCTTTGCCATGGCCGTGTCGACCTCAGCATCATTGGGTTGGTCACTGAAGCAGTTGAGGCAGAGGTGGCTCTCGGAGGTGTGGAGGAAGATCTGAGGAATCTTTAGGCGGCGTCCAAGGCACTGCTCTGTTTTGATGGATCATTCTGTCATTGGAGCAGCCCCGGTGAGTCGTAAGACGTCAAGGCTGAAGTAGCACAAGACAGACATCGTCAATCTCAAGTGGGATTCTAATAGCATGTCCAATAGATGATGTAAAATAGATGTAAAATTTACATCACCAAAAACCACCTGACTACAACAGATGAGGTAAAAACTGTTGACTCTGAACTTAACTTTCGAAACTGAAATTTACTGTGGAATCTGAATGTTAGTGTTGAAACTGGACAGAATGGTAGCAGAGAGGCACTTGACATGTAGTTTAGGGAGAGCATGTAGTTCGTCTTCAACCTGCACCCCCTGAGCCGCCAGCCACCACCGGCCGAACCGCCGGCCCCAGCGCCGCCTCGGCGCCCCGAAACAACTCCCCACCACCGGTTCGCTGCCGCCCCGGCCAGCCCTATAGGCCCCACACCCACCACCCTAAACCCTAAGATAGATAGTGGGGTACCTCTCCGGCGAGCCCCCGTCCCCGTTGCGGGTGGTTCTTCCTTAACTCCGGCGAGCCCCCCACCCCATAAAAATCGACTGACACAAAAGTCGATTCAGTCGACTGAAGTGTAGCTAAATTGGAGTAGAGCAGCAGAACGAGCGAGGGGGAGAGCAGCAGCAGCAGCATGAGCGAGCGAGCGAGAGCCGGAGCAGCAGCAGCTGGGCGATCGAGCGAGAGCCGGATCAGCAGTAGCTGGGCGAGCGAGCGATCGAGCGAGAGCCGGAGCAGCAGCAGTAGCGCGAGTGAGCGAGAGCCGGAGCAGTAGCAGCAGATCCGGCTGGTATGGACGCCGCCGCTGAAGGGGCCTCGCACTAGGGGAGAGCCGCCGTGGAGATGTCGCCCGCGGAGCCGACTTCAAGGTAGTCGCTCCATGGGGGTGCAGGATGGAGGACCGTCGGCGCCGGGAGGTCGAGCTAAGGAGAAGGTGCGATGCAATGAGTGTACATTCTCTTTGGTGGCGCCGAGTAGGCCTCGGCTTCGTCTGAGGAGTCGGTGAGGATGTTGCGGTTCCGATGGAGCAGGTTAAGGCGACGCTATGGGGATGGAGAAGCCACGATAGACGAGGCGTTTGTCAGAGCAGCTCCTTGGAGGTGGAGGACGGGGCGGCTGAACCGGCGGGACGACGAGATGGACGACGGATCCTCATCCGGGGAGGTGGACGAGGGACGTCGAGCTATTGCGGTGGACGACGTCGTCGGGGAAGAGGCTCCGGCTGGGCAGCGGTAAGGTGGCGGACGGAGGAGGGTGGGGTTTCGCGGCTGGAGCTGAGAGGTTATGGCGGCCTGGGATTTTGAATGGCGAAAAGGAGGCGATGGGAGGGGGTGAACCATGACTTAGGGACGCGCTTGTCCAAAACATAGGGTGTGTTACAAAAGTACCCCCCACCGATTTGAACTAGCGGCCATTTCGGCTCAGGGTTAGAAGGGGGATTTCACATGTCGGCATTTGACAGCTGGAGGGAGGTTTCGCGCGCGTTGTAATTTCGGGATAGCAAGGCGCAGGTTGTGAAGGCGCCAGTTCTGGGAGCACGATATCTGAATTTCCGGGATATAACAAGGCGCGGGTTGAATTTTAGGGACAAGCCTAACGTGTAATATTGTACTTGTACGTACCAAATCAATTCGCACTTCCCTCAGCCTAAAAGAAAACGAAAAAATAAAACTATTCACACCACACAAAGAGAGTCTTGCCCCATTTTACTATAAAAATGCTATTTAAAGCAACTCATACCAACAATTTAGTGCAATGAAATGTTATTCGGTAGTATGAATCCATGTTAAGTCCAATTAAATTTTTTCGCTTATTGTATAATGCATGTAACCTACTCATACCAACATTTTAGTGCATTCCAAATGTCTATACTACCGCTGCAATTCGAACTGAATTCGAATTCGTTTCTCTATTTCAATAAGAATCTACAATCATGATTGTTGCCAACTTCAACCATCATTCGTGTATTACCTTAATAACACACCACATGATTACTATAGAGATAGATATGAACTATGTGTACTACATGAACTCGAATTCTATTTTTTGAATACACTTGGTGTTGATTCCAAATAATAGTACATTTGATGTACTAACTACATATTCATAATATAAACCATGTTCCATATGTGTGCACCGTGTTTATCACACATAATATAGTGCCCCGCCCCCTAAATTATGACAAGTATTTAGACCTGAGCTGCAAAAGCCACACATTAGACCAAATTATGATCAATGTTCTATATGTTATATGTAGTACTAGCAAGATGCCCATGCGTTCCACAGAACATCACCATGATCAAGGGGAGGCCTAATTTGCAAATATGGAGAGGGGTGTGGGTATCTTTTTTTTCAAAATTGCCATAGTTTCCTTCCTATCCGTCAGATATAAATCGGACGACCTATATTGCAGGATGGCACCATCATCAACAACTCTATTTTTATAAGAGTAGAGATAAAATATATTATATGTAGTATAACATGTTCATAACCACACCATGTGTATCACCGTTATATATATTCACACATGCATCGGTTTAAAACACTATGATAAATTCTTCAAATATCTGAATTCACTTTTTATAATGAAGTATGATCTCTATTCGTCTTTTACACCCACACAGTCCTCTTATCTTTGTAGCTAGCTAGCGCTAACTTTCTCTCGTGCATGCAGACGCTCGCATCCCTCTCACCCTCCCTCAGCATTCTCTAGCTCCATCGCGCAAATTCGTCTTTTCAATTTAGGTCGTTCACCCACGGTGTGTGTAGGCCCCCAGCTCCTTCTTTACGGCACATATCAATCGATATGCCTCTCTAGCCAGGTGTGCCTAGCACAAACACAAGCTTCCCCTCTTCTCTTATCACCGTCCATGCCTCACTCCCACCACTCTTTTCATCGATCTCGTACTCGCACACTCCTTCCCCCTCGATATAGTATGACTATCGCACCACCTCCTAGATGCATCCCTCTCTCTCTCTATCCTTCTCCTCGTGCCTCATTTGCTTCTAACACACACATGCATGCATGTATACCGATCCATCTCCCAACATATACCTAGGTCGACTTTAAATATCCCCCCCATCGATCGACGTACCTCACAAGTTATGTCTCTCCTTTCTCTGACAAAGGACGATTGATCTTCCTATGTAGTTATGTATGCTTACCATAGCCATATCTTTCCCCCATCATCATTCGTGCATGCCTCCTGACCCGTCTCTCACACGCACGTGCACAGACAGGCAGCCATCCCCTCTCTTATTTATATTGCAGGCGTGCCCTCCAGTTGTCTAGCAAGCTTATCCCACCATTTGTTAGAAGCAACTCCACTACCACCCCTCCAACACTCTAGCTCCATCTCTCTCCCAACCTTATTCCTCTCCTACACATATGCATGGATGCCGATCAATCTCCCTTAATACATGAGGTAGGCCTCTCTCCTCCTCCAAACATATACCAGCCATTGTACCTCTATAGTTAATTAGGCCTCCCTCCCCCACCACACACCGATAGTCGAATGCTGTAGGTAGGTCCATGCCATAGAGACAAACCGCACATGTCCCCTCTCTCGTTCTAGTAGGCCAGCCACTCTATATCTTTGACGTGGGCACACACAAATTCGATGGCACTCTTTATCGACCGTGTGCGCGCGCGCACACACACATCATCCCTCTCTTCGATTCTATGGACACCTCAAGTCGATGATACCTCCACTCTCTTCTCGTGGATCGCCCCCTCTATATATATATGATATATCCATGACTCTATTTCACACACATTGCATATGTTACATTTTTTGATTGACCCCCCCTCCCCTAAAAAACTCTCACGAACCCACACACTATATCTCTCTACGTTTGTATCTCTCTCACACAACCCCACATAGGTGGTGTACGTATACAAGAAGAGAATAGGTGCATCGTGCACACGTACTCACACTTCGTGCCCAGCCACACCCGCGCGGGTACACGGTGGAGCTCATATCTGTACGAAATGGCAGCCCACGTGCTAATTTGAACGCGTGTAGCGGTTGTTTACCTACGGAGGTCGTGTACCACACGTGCACGAAACAAAGTTCGACTTGATGTGTTGGCGTGTTATTTTTAAATAAAGTTATGTCGCTCAATGGCACGTACACAGAATATAAAACGATTTTTATGGAGAAAAAGGTAGTCCGCTCCACTATATACAATGGAGCCTCCCTGCCTGGTTTGTTTCTCTTCAGAGTATCTCACACAAGCCTGTGGTGGCCTCTCTCTCTCACCGTTGATCACTGATTCGGTCGCATCTCGTCCACCATCGGAAAGGGAGGACGTGCATCGTTTCTCCGTTCGACGATGCCGAGGCAGCACGTCCCGATCTGCGGTACACGCCGTTCTCTCTGACCAAGCTCCGGCGCGGTAGGGCCTACGCCACCTGCTCGTTGTCGCTGTATGGGCAGATTCCGCCCGCCGCCACTCACCTAGTTACATCCCGATGACCTCCGGGTATCCCCTCCGGCCTTGCTCCACTGCCCGTCTTCCCACGTCGCTGCATGTGGATCTTCCATAGTTCTTTGCACAAAACGTAGCTCGTCCGGCGTACTTTCCATATTGCAATCTCGTCCTCACACCATTTTAGACAAACACAACCATGTTGTTATCTTCCCTTAGGACAAGAAATATGCTTCTTTTTTGTCGTCGCAACTGTCATCAACAATATTTGTCTTTTTTACAAATTTCAAATGGGCATATTTTAGAGTGTAGATTCACTCATTTTGCTTCGTATGTGTACTCCCTCCGTTCGTAAATATTTGTCTTTCTAGAGATTTCAACAAGTGACTACATACGGAGCAAAATGAGTGAATCTACACTCTAAAATATGACTATATACATCCATATGTAATAGTCCATTTGAATCTCTAAAAAGACAAATATTTTAGTAGTCACTCGTTGAAATCTCTAGAAAGACAAATACTGCGGAGTATATTTAAGAACTGAGGGGGTAGTGCACAGCCACATGGGAGACTCAGACCGGTCATTGCGCCGCATTAATAGTGAGTAATGAGCAGTCAAATCATAAGCCCCACCTTTCCCACTGTAAGTTGCTCGAAAGAAGCAACCATCAATTCACTCTTCTTTGAATCCGCTCATACTACTCCATCCGTCATTGTTTATAGAGCGCGCTTCAGAAAAAGAGAAAATCTCTGGGACCAAGGTGACTAGCGATCGGCCTGAAAATAGCATTGGTAGTTATAGCACGGTGTCTATTACTAGAGGAAATAATGCATACACACATGCATGCAGTGCTTCCACCCCGGATACACACATGCATGCACATACTCCACTCCGTAGTACTACATCGAGAGAAAATTGCGGTTACCACGTCCTAATTAATTGAGCATTAAACCAAACGCGTCTAAAGTCTCTCTGGTGGTGGAAATGCATTGAGAGAAATGCATCATAGTGAAGCGCGCCCTGTAAACTATGATAGAGGGACGAGTAGTATGAAGGTGCAAAACCAAGTACGCGTATGGCCAGTCGGTCAACGCACCTCCTCTTGGCATATCACTAACATGTGGGACCGGAGTGCGAGTAAACTGGTCTCAATTGACGGCAAAATGGCCAACCCGCCGTTCCTTGAGAGAGACGAGGAGTGAGAACACACAGACGGGCTCGCACGGAGGCCAAGATATATTCGAGCATGGTTGATCGATATCATCATTACATGTTGGGCTGCCGTTTTCCGCCCTTCTCCGAATAAATGTGTACTTTATCAGAGATTAAAAAAATAAGAGTACAGAGGCTCCACCATGCGGTTCTAGTAGTAGTACTACTCGTACTACTAAACCTTGCGCTTGGCTCTTCGCCTCTTCGTGAAGTCGAACAATGATGGTACTCCGCATGTTCGGTACTACAGTGTATGCCTCTGGCAATCTGACACCGAATGAACTGATGCATGTCCACCGCCTGGGCGAGGGTACGTTGCATTAGTCAAAAGGCGTAAGCGAGCTTCACCTTGTCCTGCAAGCTTCTCCTCGTTCTGCGAGTTGACGGGACACACCAACAAGTAGTGCTAGTCCATACTCCCTCCTTTCCGGTTAATATGGCTTAATCTTTTTTGTGGGTAAATGAGAGAGCTTTATTCATATATAAGCATTCTTAGGACGATCAGCCAAGACACTGGTCACTAGGAAGCGAGGTACCCCGCAAAAAAGAAGTAGGAAGCGAGGTGTTTCATCAAGCCAGCTCTCGGCCACATTCAAAGTGCAGCAAGCACGGTTCGCACAAAGATGCGCCGCAAGGTTTGCTGACCTGTTTACATGCTGAATAACAAAAAAAGAGGAAATATTACCGAGCGCTCCTATTTGTAACAAGATATGAGCCAGAATTAAGCGAGAATTGTGGCGAGTGTTCCATGCAATCAACTTCCATTATCACATGCGAGAACCCTCGAAGAGAACCAAATGTGTTGAAGATTTCTTTATCACATTTTAAAAAATATAATAAGAGTGCAGATGCTCCTCCATCCGGTTCCTAGTACTACCTCTATAGACTATAGTAGTAGTACTAATACTAGTAAACTTTGCACTTGGTTGTTCGCCTCTTCGGGAAGTGCAACAATAATAGTACTACTAGTATAGCGTATGCTTCTGGCAATCTGACACCGAATTAACTGTTGCATGTCCACCGTCTGAGCGAAGGACAGCTTGCATTAGTCAAAAGTTTCTCCTTGTCCTGCGAGCCACCTCGCGCAAGCTTCTCCCGTCCTGCAAGCTTCTCCACGTTCGGCAAGTTGACGGGACACATCAAAGTAATGCTAGTCCATACTGCCTCCTCTCCGGTTAATATGGCTTAATTTCAAACGAGATAAATACATTGTATGTCACTGTATATTTGTAAAAATATAGTCAGTGGACTTCATAATACGCTCATTGCGCTCAATATATACATTTTCCGGTGTTTGTACAGTCACTAGCTCACCCTGGCTGAGTATGTGTGTGCATGCAGGTGTAGGTTGAGCACTTGAGCGTGACCGTGTGTGTTCCGTCGTGTGCTCGGACATGCATGCATTAGGGCGTCGCGCGTGTTTTTATTTCCATGTGTACGTGTGACTGTTGCATACACGTAGGGGGAGTACGTGTAGGGTCCACTAAAGGAGCAGTCAAATCACACAGTAAGTTAGTCGGAAGAAGCAACCATCATTTCACTCTTCAATGACACGTACGCAATATAAAATGGTTGATATGGAGAGAAAAAGAAAATCACTATATATACACTAGCAGGAGCCTAAGCTACAAGCCTGCTTGCTTGGGTTGCTCTCTTCACAAGCATAGAACGACGATGGCCACACCGCTAGTCACATACCCGGCCTGATCCCGCAGCTAGGGGAAGGGAACAATGTTGTGCGTAGACGCGGTTGACATCGGCGAGGGAGAAAATCCACAGTCGGTGCGTCCCAATCGGGGGTCACCGCGGTATGGGCCGATGCCGCGTCCCAACCGCCCTTCTAGCTACAGCCCAACGTCCATTTCGAAAATATTAGTGCATGTCAACAAAAATTTTGTTCCGTTTTGAAAAAAAGCATATAAGCTGTTACTTCTTAACCAAAGGATCTTTATATCCAACAGACACAAAATATCCATTCGACTGTTTGAAATTACTTTCACTGCTGATCTAATGTCGAGGTAATTGCTGCATCGCCACCAAAACCCACCATCTCTTAAGCTAAAGTAGACCAAGCTAACCCCTATATTAGCATATTACTAAGATAAACAGAAGGCACTATAGAATCATTTAGGACGTGAGCTTGTCAATCTGAATGTGGAGGGACACCCGCTTAGCCCCGGCCTGTAGCTTGGGCGGAACTGTGAAGAAGGTCAGCTCCTGCACGGCGATGTTGCCGGGATCCCTGCTGCTTGTCACCTCCATTTCCACCTTGACGGCGTCGATCCTGCCTTTGGGCTCCCCCGACGGGCCGTTCGCCCACAGCTTGGCCACGTAGTGCGGCAGTGGGGACGCCCCCTCTCTGATGCGGATGACCGACACGGCGATAGGAGCGCCGATGTCGAGCACGCTGCCGACCAAATTAAAACGTGTGGCCATCCTCCTCCGCAAACAGCAAGAGTAGTGGATCCGACATTGACACTTGCAGCTGGAGCGCCTTGCCGTACTGGATCCTGTGCACGGGCATGGGATGCACGGTGCTGATGTGGTGGGAGAGCACCGGCGGCGGGCCTTCGTAGCCGCAGACGGGCACAGGGCATTTGCACGGCGCGAGCGGACACACGCTCTAGTGATCGGCGAGCTTGTGGTAAGTGACGTAGAGCCCACAACCTTCATGCGGGCAATCCACCCTCACTGAGGAGAGGACGGCGTCCACCGCCGTGTTCCGCACGTCGAAGCCACCACCGTGCTCGCACTTCTGGCACTGCCCTGGTTCCTGGGGCGCTCGACGCGGCAGTCCGCGCAAGCCAGGTGCCCTCCCTTGCACTGCACAAATCAATCGAATGACACATCAATCAAGAAACCTGCACCTTGCTCGATCATCCGAATGTACGAGGTGTATTCGAACCTCATACACTGGAGGCTTCATGGGCCGGAGGCACAAGGGGAAGTGGAGCAAGGTGAGGTCCATCGAGACCATAGAGAGCTCCATCGTCGGGTCCTGTTCCGTCTGCATGATCTCGCCCTCCTCGTGCACAACCATCTCTCGATTTATTAGGGTCGGGGCATTACAAAGCTTTACCGTCGCATATTCATACTACTTCAAGGTGCATTAAATCAACACATGCAAGTATTGAAAGGAGAGTCATGGCATGCATGCATGCGTTGTAATTAACACATCGGTAAACGCAAATTATTGAAATATATTGAGTGCAGTGCTTTGATGTGTTGCGTCAACTCGTACAAGACCAAGAAGTTTGATTACTACAACGCCCTCTCGCCTTAACCGTAGCTGTCTTTGGCTGCATGATAGGTGGGCCACCGACCTTTTGGGCCCACCTGTCATGGACGCAAAGGCAGGAGCAGTAAGTCAATGAAGTTGCGTCCCTCCCTTGCCCATGAGCATGGTGGCTAGCAGGACTAGGAGAAGCTTTCGTTCTCTGCACGCTCTCCCTCCCGTATGCGCCGGACATGCATCAGTTCAATCGGTGTCAGATGGCCAGAAGCATACTGTAGTACTCCTCCACTACAGTAGTACTCCATCATTGGCCCTGTTTGAATCCACGGGTTAGAGTTAGTTTGGGTTAGTTTGGACTCAACTAACCCAAAAATATCCAAACAGGAGGGTTTGTTTGGGTTAGATGCACCTAACTCATCCAAAAAATCTGACCCACCAAAGAGGTGCTTATTTGGGTTAGTTCTTCTCAGGACCACTAAACAACACCTTTTTATCTCGCTCTTCCCGAGGCAGATCCCTCCTCACTTCCTCGAAGCTTCTTGTCCTCTCCCTCCCTCCCTCTCGCACCGCCCGTGAAGGCGCCTCGCCGTATCCGTGCTCCATCTAACCTGCTATCCAAACACCTTTTTGCTTAGAGTTAGTTCAGGGTTAGTTCTGGGTTAGAATCTAACTCTAACCTCTAACTGAATTAGAGTATCCAAACAGGGCCATTGTTCGACTTCCCGAAGAGGCGAAGAGCCAAGCGCATCCCAGACGCTCATGTGGCAGTTTCATGTGTAGAGTAGTCTAGGATAGTGGGTACCGTGCATGTAAGCTTAAGGGCCTGTTTGGTTCCATATAAGTCGAAAAGTGAAAAAGTGACTTATTTTGCCAAACAGACCCAACTTATAAGTCGCCCCCTTTTGCGTGGGTCCCATCACCTTTACATAAAAAAAACAAGGTGAGAAGGTGTGCTCAGGTGACTTATAAGTCAGATGACAACCAAACAGGCGTGACTTATAAGTCACTAGTTTTGAGTTACCTGACTTATAAGTCAGGTGACTTATTGGAACCAAACAGGCCCTAAAATCGTTGGGGTTGGCTCCATGCTATATTTTTTGGTTAAAATAATCTTCTGGCCCTACCTGTCATCCTGGTGATTCTAGTTTGCATGCTCATCTGGTCAAGACAGGAATATATATTTTAATTTGTGGTGGGGTAAATGTTAGAGGTTGCAGCAAATGGAGTATTGTACATTGCGGGTCTTTCAGCCAAGTTTAGAGGCAACCATGTGGGGCCAGTGCTATGATGTGTTGCGTCAACTCGTACAACGAGGAGAAGCTTGATTTTACTACTACTACATGCCTTCTCCCTCGCCCATGCGTGCGGTCGCTCGCAGACGAGGACATGCTTTTGCTTATCCCTCCCGCTCGCGATGGACGGACATGCAGCAGTGGATTCAAACATGCAACATCGGATTTGATACTGTAGAAGCAGTAGTAGTAACATCATTGTTCATCTTCTTGAAGAGGCGAAGAGCCAAGTGCAACCCGAACATGGCAGTTGCGAACCTTGGAGCATGCATATAGCCAGGCTCTTGCATGAGACAAAATTGCTATGTGAGCCCACTATTGTAGTACTACTTGCTAGTATAGCCCTGTAAACTAGAAATGAGTATTTGCCTTTCTAGATATTTCAACAAGTGACTATACTGCACCGAGACGGAGTACATATGGAGCAAAATGAGCGAATCTACACCATAAATAAATACTACGTAGTTCTCTCATTTTCCTCTCGGCCTTGGTCACGGTGCACAATATTGAGTATACTGGTACTATCATCTTGAAATTTACGAAGTCACCATAGGCACCTCGTCGTCGACGGGAACGTCTCCTGACACGCGATAGACGCGAGCGGTAGTCGCCTCGCCTCCATAGGTGCTTGAATGCCAAGGAGGGAGAGGGTAGCGGTTCCCGAGATGTTGAACGGTCAATGATGCATCCTCAAATTACTCTACATGCAGAGGGAATTAATTGGAGAAGTAGAATAGAGCCAGCACGATGTGAATGCAACAGAGTTTGGATTCTCATATAAAGGCACCCCACCACTCCAATCCATCTACTCCTTAGTCTCTGCACAACACTGCTCACTCCAGTCCAAGACCCAAGTGACCAGGAGCCAGAAGCACCTATGGAGGCGATGGTCGTGGGTAGCTGTCGGCTGTGCCAAATCATCCAAGGCGCCGGCCTGCGGCCCCGCACCGCGCAGTGTTTCCAGACGGTGCTAGCGACTGCCGGCGTCGTAGCCCTCGCCGACGCCAGCTTCTCCTCTCGCATGGACGACATGATGGTCAACTCCATCCGCAAGTTCGCCGCTGTCAAGAAGCGTGTAGCGAAAGCTCCTACTAGTCCTGCCAGCCACCACGCTCATGCGTGAGGGAGGGATGCAGCTTCATTGACTTACTACTCCTGCCTTTGCGTCTATGATAGGTGGGCCCAACAGGTGGTTGGCCCACCTGTCATGCAGCCAAAGGCAGGTGCAGTTAAGGCACCGGAGCTCAGTCCGCGAGGGAGAGGGTGTTGTAGTAATCAAACTTCTCGGTCTTGTATGAGTTGATGCGACACATCAACGCACTGCACTCGATATAAGTCTTTTTACACATTTCAAATGGACTACTACATACGAATGTATGTAGAAATATTTTGCTTCGTATGTAGTCACTTGTTGCAATCTCTAAAAAGACTTATATTTGGAAACAGAGGGAGTACAATGCATGCATGCATGTCGTGACTTCCCTTTTGATACTTGCATGTGTTGATTTGATGCACCTTGCCAAATTTTGACTATAAATGTAACTAACCAAATTTGCATGCATGTCACAAAAAATTAGGGCTGTTTGGATTGTGACTATGTTTGTCTTATGTTGCCACATTATTTTTCCCACACTTGCCACACTTGCCTAACTTGAGTTGCTCAAATTGTTAGACACACTTTGGCTTGCCTAAGGGAATCTTGCCACACTTTTTGTGTCTATGACATGTGGGGTTCACTCCTAAAAAAATTCTTGTCTTAGGTGTGGCTAATAAAAAATACTTATATTTAGGAACGGAGGGAGTAGAAAATATAAATAATAATGCATGTTGGGGCAACCCACGTTTCTGATTATTTTAGCCGTGGGCTTGTTCACAATTTTTACGAGGGGGTGGTTGTTCATTTAATGGAGGGACTTGTACCAGACTTGAATGATACAAAGTGCGACCTGGCACACCATAACACCACTTGGAACAAGCAGGTAGCTATCTCAAAAAACAATCAACAACTAAAAAAGGGCGACCTGGCACGTAGTACACAATTTTAAACGATCGTTTTGATGGAGTGAAAAAGGAAAACTACCCCACTACGTATATATAGCCCGGAGCCTCCGCGCTTGCTTGCTAGGCTTGCTCTATTCACACACTCTCGTACTCTCCAGATCTAAACAAGATAGGGGTGGTAGCACTGTCTTTCTCCCTTCAAAAAACATTGTCTTTCTATCCTCACCGCTGGTTACAGATCCGGTGAAGGGGAGGAGGGGCAGCGTTTAGGCCGTCATCGACAGCGAGGGAGGAGACCCACTACCGGCCGCACCGTTATCTCTGGCCAAGCGCCGGTGTGAGAGGTCCTCCGATCCCTTTGTCATTGCCCTAGTGTCGGCGGATCCGGCTTCCCGCCACCCACCTATCCACATCCCGACGACCTTCAGGTATATCTTCCTTCGAAACCGCCTTAGCTCTACTTCCCCATCTCACTACGTCGCTGCATGTTCAACATTTTCTACCTCTCAGCCCCTCTTGATCGGATGGTCCAACGTCACCTACTTTTTTCTTCTATTGTTAGAGGTAAAGCTACTTCATCAAGTCGAATCTTGTACTTGGTTCAAACAAGAAATAAAGTGGGGGTGGGGGAATTTAGTATGTAGTACATCGGACTTGGTACAAACAGGAAGGAAAGGGAGTGAAAGTAGTACAGACTGGTCATCCAACCGGTCTCTACGTCAAAAAGGGAAATGTAGGGGTAACGCTGTACACAGTGGTATGACCAGGACTAGATTTGCTATCCACACATAGGAGTAGGTGGCTAGAGTGAACAAAAATGGGACCAACCCAGATATGTTTCTTGGATGTTTGTTTCTCGGGGCAACAAACTATGAATCACCACTTTATGCCCCTGTTTAGGTACATGGTGTTGGACTGCTGGTGCACCCACTGTCCCATGCCCTTATACCAAATATTCAGTCGTTCTTAATCTAATGCCCCTGGTAAAAATGAAGCCATGCCACTGTTATAAGCCATGACAAGTTTAGCCAAATGTTTTTGCCTGTAATTGTTTGAGACTCTGATTGTTTCCTCTGTAGCTTTTTGCGCAAACAGGGATATCCATTTCACCTGGTTGCTGTTGTGACCTTTTGGTGCACTGCACAAAACTCTTCTTAAAAGAAGTGACTTTTGTGTTGTTTAACTTGAATGTCAGAATGGAATAGTTGGTTCATTTCGGTGGAACTGCACAAAGGGAGATCTGTGTTCCAATCCTCATCATCCATATTGGCACGATAACCGTCCTTTAGGTAAGAATGATATTTAATGCATGTGTTCATCTCTATTTTGCGAATGCCATGAGAAAATAATACTATTTTTTACTAGTACACTTGTACTCCCTCACTGACAAAACCAATTCTGAAATAGAAGGCCAATCATGTACTTGGTTTCACCAACTGGTGAGGAGACTGACAAACAGAGCAAGAAGAGGAAGAAGAACAAGAGTAAACAGTGCCAAGGAGATCTTGCTAAAGCCAGAGGCCTCAGTCAACGCCATTCAAGGGCTCCAACAACGACTACCTTACATGTGAGACGATCCTCTAGGGAGCCCTTCCACTTCTGCTGTCTCACTTAATTAATTAGGAGTACTTAAGTATCACTAATTTATTGCTGCCTAATTTTCATGTCGGAGTTAAACAAATCTTTAGTAGCACCCTATGCTGAATCATGTACGTGTGTATGTTTGTGTATGAGGTGAATCATGTGGTGGAGCAGGGATGGAATGCTAACTTTACCCATTAAGATAATGAGGGTGCTTCTATTTGTTAGTGTATGTTTCATCAACTAGTCCCACGATTACAGTAATCTCACTCTCTCGATATATGTGCCAACAGGGATGCTCGATTTTTGTGGAACTGCACAAAAAGTTTGGGTGCTTCATTGCCTCGACAGCTTCCTTCCTTTCCTGTTAGTCGCTAATCTCGGCTTGCATTCTTCCTTTGATGCCAGTCGCTTGCCTTATCTCGGCTTCCAGTCAAAGGAAATAGTAATTGATATGCTACCTCACACAGGTTGGTACTGGTCTTTATCCTGATTATTGTGCTTGTCATATGTATTGGTAATATGGTATTGTGCTATTGTTTGCCGATTTCATAAAGGAGTAACTTGGAGCCTGAACTCGCAGGCAAATCATTACATCGGATGATTTCAGTAGAACTGCACAAAAAGATCAGATGGACAGGTACTTATGTGGCTGCTATGTACTCCAAAGTTCACTCAGACAAGCATCGATGTTGACAAGAAGAAGTGCATATATTCATTCGAGTATCAATCGGCGTCAACCAATTGTCAAACTCCAAGTATTAGGAGAGTGAACGCAAAAATTATTGCTTGGCGCATAGCCCAGAAAAACGCAGTCCAGTCTTTCCTCCCAACTTGTGCCTTTTGGTTATCTGCACATATGGTAGCAAATAGTATGGCATGGAGTCTAAAGATTCCAGAAAAGTTGGTTGACGCGTATATTCATCTGGCACTTAATCAGTCTGCACGCCAGGGATGCTCCATTCCAGTTGAACTGCACAAAAAATTGGGTGGTTCGTTTTCTCAACCGCCTCCTTTCTCGTCTACAATGTAGAATTTTGGCGAGATACAGGACCAAGATGAGCCAGTAAACTAGTTGGATGAAAGTAGTGGCCAAGTTGCTCAAACCTCCCTCGGCACGAGGCCACTATTTGAGGATAAACCTACAAGCAAAGTTCGGATTGTGTGTGCTGCCTCTTATGTACTCGAAAGTTTAGTCGTAGAAGCATTAATTTTAGAAAGAAGTACCTCCGACTGAACACCATTTACCAGTCTGTAATGTAGAATTTTGGCGAGCTACAGGACCAAGATGAGCCAGTAAACTAGTTGGATGAAATTAGTGGCCAAGTTGCTCAAACCTCCCTCGGCACGAGGCCACTATTTGAGGATAAACCTACAAGCAAAGTTCAGATTGTCTATGCTGCTTCTTATGTACTCGAAATTTTACTCGTACAAGCATTAATTTTAGCAAGAAGTATCTCCGACTGAACACCATTTACCAGTCTGTACCCTAGGTAATTAAATTTTTCCATGGATCATATTGGATGTGATCTCAATCATTTGGATGCATAAACATACTGAACATGTGTATATCTGAATCTTTTTGTGAATTATCTATGAATATTGTTGTGTAATCTATCAATCATTTGGATCCATAGACATGCTGAACTTGTGTATATATGAATCTTTTGAGTTCTTGATAGTGAATGTTGGCTATGAATATGAACGTGTCCTGTGAACCTGAGTTTGATACAAATGTTTACCTTTTCTGTTGTGCTTGTGTGTGAACTTGTTAGTATGCCTACTGTGGGGTATGTGACGTGTGGGTGTCAACGGCACACCTTCTTCCCGAGAAGAATTGCACCTGCTTTGTTAGGGTAGCAACGGCGCATCAGCTCTTTTTAATCTTTTTGCTTTGTCTTGCCCCCTCCCCCGCTCAACCCCTACCGTAATGTTTTCGGCCTCAAAACAAACATAATGTTGTGTTGTTTTGGGGGCTTGATGAAAAATCGAGTGTCGGTTTCTGTAGGTTGGCCCGCCCAGCAAATGGGCTGCTGGTCCACCCCGGACTAGGAGGTTAAAAATACAAGTTGTATGGTGCAGAGGCAAGTAAAAAACGCCATCGAGAGCCATCCACTGAAGAAAAAAATCTCTCCTGATGTGCTTCTTCAATCGTGCCGCTGGCCCCCTCTATAATCCAGTTCGCTTAGGGATCTGGTATCATTTTTTTCCAAAGGGCGAACAAGTGTCAGCTAGGCCTAGGTTTTGTATTTTAACATGCGTAGCCCATGACATACGGGTGACAGTGGTTTCAACTTATTTTTTGAGGTCCATACCGACCTATGGGCTTTTTCTTAAAGATCGGCAACCCAATGTATTTTTTAACCACATTATATATATTTATATTATTACTATTATCGTATATTTTATAGAGACTTATATATACATTATGAAAACATCCCACGTGTTATTAACTTATAAAAGTAAATGTTTAACAGAAGTTGGCAGGGAAAATCCTGGTTGTTTTTGACTCACACGCAAGGAAAATCCTTGTGATTGCGTACAAAAGCTTGCGAAGATTTTAAGGACCAATGTAATAATAATGCGCTCATTTTTATTTTGAGCAATAACTCGCTAATTAGTTAATTATGTATATAAAAATGTGCCTCTCTGGTTTATTTTTTATATTAATTGCCCCTTCTAACATAACATTATGTATATATAACGAGCCTAGATAATTCGTGTATTTGAAGGAAGTGCAAATGGGCTGGGATTTCTTAGATAATATAAATGGGCCGCATTGACGCGAAATTATTTGTTCACCCAGCCCAATAAATGGACTGCACATTCTAGAAAACATGGGTTAAATATATGCCACATTTTTGAAGGCTGGCATGTGGGCTAATAGGTCGAAGCCTATGCAGGGTGTTGTCAACTTGGTCGGCATGCACCTTCGATCTCTCATCTTCTTCCTCCAGCGTCGTCGGGACCGCCTGGTCCGGCCTTGCTACCTCTTGAGCACTTGCGTTGGTTTTCCCTTGAAGAGGAAAGGGTGATGCAGCAGAGTAGCGTAAGTATTTCCCTCGGTTTTTGAGAACCAAGGTATCAATCTAGTAGGAGGCCATGCACGAGTCCCTCATACCTACACAAACAAATAAATCCTCGCAACCAACGCGATAAGGGGTT
>NC_057797.1:148249908-148254223 GCF_018294505.1 Triticum aestivum
TCAATCCCTACACGGTCACTTACGAGAGTGAGATCTGATATATATGATAAGATAATATTTTTGGTATTTTTATGATAAAGATGCAAAGTAAAATAAAAGGCAAAGGAAATAACTAAGTATTGGAAGATTAATATGATGGAAGATAGACCCGGGGGCCATAGGTTTCACTAGTGGCTTCTCTCAAGAGCATAAGTATTCACGGCGGGTAAACAAATTACTATTGAGCAATTGACAGAATTGAGCATAGTTATGAGAATATCTAGGTATGATCATGTATATAGGCATCACGTCCGAGACAAGTAGACCGACTCCTGCCTGCATCTACTACTATTACTCCACACATCGACCGCTATCCAGCATGCATCTAGAGTATTAAGTTCAAGAGAACAGAGTAACGCTTTAAGCAAGATGACATGATGTAGAGGGATAAACTCATGCAATATGAAATAAACCCCATCTTGTTATCCTCGATGGAAACAATACAATACGTGCCTTGCTTCCCCTACTATCACTGGGAAAGGACACCGCAAGATTGAATCCAAAGCTAAGCACTTCTCCCATTGCAAGAAAGATCAATCTAGTAGGCCAAACCAAACTGATAATTCGAAGAGACTTGCAAAGATAACCAATCATACATAAAAGAATTCAGAGAAGATCCAAATATTGTTCATAGATAAACTTGATCATAAACCCACAATTCATCGGTCTCAACAAACACACTACAAAAGAAGATTACATCGAATAGATCTCCACAAGAGAGGGGGAGAACTTTGTATTGAGATCCAAAAAGAAAGAAGAAGCCATCTAGCTAATAACTATGGACCCGTAGGTCTGAGGTAAACTACTCACACTTCATCGGAAGGGCTATGGTGTTGATGTAGAAGCCCTCCATGATCGATGCCCCCTCGGGCGGAGCTCCGGAACAGGCCCCAAGATGGGATCTCGTGGATACAGAAAGTTACGATAGTGGAATTAGGGTTTTGGCTCCGTATATGGTAGTTTGGGGGTACGTAGGTATATATATGAGGAAGGAGTACATCGGTGGAGCAACAGGGGGCCCACGAGGGTGGAGGGCGCGCCCCCCTACCTCGTGGACTCCTGGTTGATGTCTTGACATAGGGTCCAAGTCCTCTAGATCATGTTCATTCCGAAAATCACGTTCCCGAAGGTTTCATTCCGTTTGGACTCCGTTTGATATTCTTTTTCTGTGAAACCCTAAAATAGGCAAAAAAAACAGCAATTCTGAGCTGGGCCTCCGGTTAATAGGTTAGTCCCAAAAATAATATAAAAGTGTATAATAAAGCCCAATAATGTCCAAAACAAACTATAATATAGCATGGAACAATCAAAAATTATAGATACGTTGGAGACGTATCAGGCCTCCGGCGGCTAGCGGCTCTGCTTAGCACGCATCGCTGTGAAGTGCTACCCCGCCGCTGGCCAGGCTATCCCTCCACCCCTCCACACCTCCTGTTATTCTCCACTGACTGCAGCCCCACGCCGCACCAGAACCAGTTATAACCCTTCTCCTCCACTCAATCTAAGACTCCACTGCTACGTCTTCCCATCTCTGAGTCGTTCCTGTCCGGGGCCTCGCCGTCGTCCACCACCTCGCTGCGCTCGGTGCGGCGTGGTCAACAAACGAGGGTCATCGGAAGAGGACTGTACGTGGAGAGCTTGACGGCGGGGACCCATGAGGTCCATGGTTGCACGCAAGGAAAGGTCCTCCTTATTAAGCTGAAAAAATGTTTCCTCCACATGACAGCTGGGACTCACCGGCTGTATCTTTGCACGGAAGGAAGTGCCTCCTTGTTATGCGAAAAAAATTATTCCTCCTGTTGATAGCTGGGACCCGTCAGATTTGGTGGCTGACTTGTGGGCCTACTAAGCGGACGTGTACGCAGGGCTTTGTCAACTTAATCAACAAATGATTCTAGCAGCTAGACCGTTGGATGTTAATCCAACAACCGTACTCCTTCTTCAACCTCTCTTCTTGCTCCTATCTCCCGTGGGCGGCACCGCGGTTGTGCTGCCGCGCACCCGAACCAGTCAAGTTTCCCACTCCTCTCCATTCGTGACTCCACTACCCCGTCTTCCCCATCTCCGAGTCGTTCCAGTCTGGGGCCTCGTCGTCGTCCACCGGCCTTTGCTGTGCTCGGCACGGTGTGGTCAATGTGGTCAACAATCGAGAGTCATCGGAACATGACTATACATGAGAGGCTGACAGTGGGGACGCACCACGCCCATGGACACATGCATGCAACGGAACGCGGCGTGGTCAACGTGGTCAAGGAATGACTTCCATCGGAAGTGTACTATACGTGGAGAGGCTGACAGCTGGGTCCACAGCCGCAGCAAGGAAGTGCCTCCTTATTACGCAGAAAATAATGATTCCTCCACCTAACAGCAGGGACCCATCGGACGGGCACCATATGTTGCGAAAAAAACGTTTCACCCCTGACTGCTGGGACCCACCGGACGGGTCACCGTATTTCGTGAAAAACATGTTCCCCCCGCTGTCAGCTCGGACCCACCGGAAGTGCCTCCTTATTACGCACAAAAAATGAATACTCCCCCTGCTAGTTGGGATCCACCTTGGTGGGTGGCTGACTTGTGGGCCTACTAAGTTGACGGGGACGGAGTGCTTTGTCAACTTAGTCAATATGAACGATTCTAGCTCCAGTCACCATACGATGTCCATCCAACGGCCGTAGTGCTTCTTCAACCTCTGTTCTTCTTGCTCCAGCCGCCCAAAGCAGCGCCGGTCATGCCGCATGCTCCTGCCTCCCGTGGCCAGCTGTGCTGCCGCGGAGACCTCACCGCCCCCTACTATTCCCACCGCTGGCCAGGCCCTGCGGCGACGGCAGCCTCACACTGCAGCCGAACCAGTGAACCCTCATACTCCTCTCCGCGCGGGCTTCCACTGCGGTGTCTTCCCCGACTCCGCATCGTCCCCTTCCTAGGCCTCACCGTCGTCCACCGCCCTGGTGCTCTCGGTGCAGCGTGGTAAACATGGTCAAGGAACGACTTCCATCGAAAGAGTACTGTACGTGGAGAGGCTGACAGCTGGGTCCACGGCCACAACAAGGAAGTGCCTCCTTATTACGCGCAAAATAATTATTCCTCCACCTGACAGCGGGGACCCACCGGACGGGCCACTATATTTCGCGAAAAAAATGTTTCCCCCTGACTGCTGGGACCCACCAGCTACATCTTCGCATGCAAGGAAGTGCGTCCGGGCAAAAAAAATGATTCGCCCCCCTGACTGCTGGGACCCACCAGCTACATCTTCGCATGCAAGGAAGTGCGTTCGGGCAAAAAAAAAACGATTCGCCCCCTGACTGCCGGGACCCACCAGCTACATCTTCGCATGCAAGGAAGTGCCTGCCAGTCGGGACCCACCTGGTCGAAGCGTATGTAGCGTTGTCTTGCTAGAAGCGAACATGTACGTACATACTGGTCGATGTAGAGCCACGCACGTGTCATAGTAGATGCGCGCACATAGCATGTACACGTACGTATAGTGGCTAGGGTGCAAGAAAGTAAATACGGCCACGTACGTACATACGGGCAGGGTCTCGAACGCCTACTCGCGTGTACGTACGGCCAGGGCTCATGTACATGGCTAGGTTGGAACGGAGAAACAACATCATCATCGTGTTCATGGGGAGCCAACCGGCTGGGCCGGAACGGAATGCGTCGTCGTGTTCATCGGGAGGGCTTGGACGGAATAGCCGATGGAAACGAGGCCTGGCGTACCGTAGAACGGAGGAAACGGCCTTGTGTTCGACCAGCCACGTTTGAAACGGGATCCTTTCATCGGGAGGGGTCTGGCGTACCGCAAAATGGAGGAAACAGACCTCCTACGGTCGAAACGGGGGTCCTGTTGATCGGGAGGGGTGTGGCGTACCGCAAAACAGAGGAAACGGACTTGTGTTGGAGCGCTATGGTCGAAACGGGGGTCCTGTTCATCTGGAGGGGTGTGGCGTACCGCAAAACAGGACTCCATGGGGTATTGTTCATCTCCACCGCCAACGCCCTCCAGCCTCCACATGCCACTGTTCATCCACCATCGACCTCCTCCAGCCTCCACCTGCGACTGTTCATCCATGGGCTCCTGTTCATCCAGCCTCCACCACGCGCTACTCCACCGGCTACTATTCAACCTGCCCTCTCCACGGGCCCCTGTTCAACCACCCCTCCACGGGCTACTGTTCATCCTATCCTCCACCATCTACTGCTCATCCTGCCCTCCACGGGGTGGTCCTGTTCATCCTGCCCTCCACGGGGTCCTGTTCATCCAGAGGCAACACCA
>NC_057797.1:148254233-148263458 GCF_018294505.1 Triticum aestivum
CAATGCTCACTGTTCATCCATAGGCACCGGCTTCAGTTAGCAACAATAGCGAAGGAATCGCTCGATCGGGTTTAGTTAACAGCCATCGATCGATCGATCGGGTTCAGTAACACGTAGCCTGCAGTGCAATCGCTCAGGTTTAGTTAGAGCCCAACGCCTCGCTCGGGTTCAGTTAGAGCCCAACGCCTCGCAAACACGTGTGTACGTATCAGAGAAACGCGCATCGCTCGGCCGTCGACCACCCACCGTAACCGGGGACTCCCCGATATTTTCCATGCCCTAGCTTCTACCACGGTTTTTTCCGTCATGGATGGCCCAAATAATGTCATGCAGCTGCGTCTCTGGCCTGCCCAGGATGAAAAGCCCATTTTCTGTCATGATTTTTTGTCATAGAAGTAGGACCCCACCACATCTATGATGATACCGGGTTTTGTCACAATTATCGTCATAGAAGTGTCATAGGTATGACAGAAAAAATTCGTTTGGCCCAAAATGTCACGGTGTGTCTTTTTTTTGTAGTGTGAGCAAGTGAGTTGGATGCACACCCACTTAGTTTCTTTTTGAGCTTTCATACACTTGTAGCTCTAGTGCATCCGTTGCATGGCAATCCCTACTCACTCACATTGATATCCATTGATGGGCATCTCCATAGCCCGTTGATACGCCTAGTTGATGTGAGACTATCTTCCTCCTTTTTGTCTTCTCCACAACCACCATTCTATTCCACCTATACTGCATGTCCATGGCTCACGCTCATGTATTGCGTGAAGATTGAAAAAGTTTGAGAATATCAAAAGTATGAAACAATTGCTTGGCTGGTCATCGGGGTTGTGCATGATTTAAATATTTTGTGTGATGAAGATAGAGCATAGCCAGGCTATATGAATTTGTAGGGATAGCTTTCCTTGGCCATGTTATTTTGAGAAGACATGATTACTTTGTTAGTATGCTTGAAGTATTATTATTTTTATGTCAATATTAAACTTTTGTCTTGTATCTTATGGATCTGAATATTCTTGCCACAATAAAGAGAATTGCATGGATAAATATTTTAGGTAGCATTCCACATCAAAAATTCTATTTTTATCATTTACCTACTCGAGGACGAGCAGGAATTAAGCTTGGGGATGCTTGATACGTCTCCAACGTATCTATAATTTTTTATTATTCCATGCTATTATATTATCAACCTTGGATGTTTTATATGCATTTATATGCTATTTTATATGATTTTTGGGACTAACCAATTAACCTAGAGCCCAGTGCCAGTTTCTATTTTTTCATTGTATTTGAGTATCACAGAAAAGGAAAACCAAACGGAGTCCAATTGACCTGAAATTTCACGGAGATCATTTTTGTACCAGAAGAAGACCACGGAGTACCGGAGGTGGGCCAGAAGAGTCCCAAGGCCACCACAAGGGTGGGGGCGCGCCCTACCCCCTGGGCGCGCCCCCTGCCTCGTGGCCGCCTCAGGGACCCCCTGACTTGTCCCCGACTCTAGCACCTCTTATATAACTCAAAACTTCCAGAAAGAAACCTAGATCAGGAGGTCCGCCACCGCAAGCCTTTGTAGCCACTGAAAACCAATCTAGACCCGTTCCAGCACCCTGCCGGAGGGGGGAATCCCTCTCTCGTGGCCATCTTCATCATCCCGGCGCTCTCCATGACGAGGAGGGAGTAGTTCACCCTCGGGGCTGATGGTATGTACCAGTAGCTATGTGTTTGATCTCTCTCTCTCGTGTTCTTGATTCAGCATGATCTTGATGTATCGCGAGCTTTGCTATTATAGTTGGATCTTATGATATTTCTCCCACTCTACTCTCTTGTAATGGATTGAGTTTTATCTTTGAAGTTATCTTATCGGATTGAGTCTTTAAGGATTTGAGAACACTTGATGTATGTCTTGCATGTGCTTATTTGTGGTGACAATGGGATATTCACGTGATCCACTTGATGTATGTTTTGGTGATCAACTTGCGAGTTTCGTGACCTCGTGAACTTATGCATAGGGGTTGGCACATGTTTTCATCTTGACTCTTCGGTAGAAACTTTGGGGCACTCTTTGAAATTCTTTGTGTTGGTTGAATAGATGAATCTGAGATTTTGTGATGCATATCGTATAATCATATCCGCGGATACTTGAGGTGACCTTGGAGTATCTGGGTGACATTAGGGTTTTGGTTGATTTGTGTCTTAAGGTGTTATTTACTACGAACTCTAGGGCTGTTTGTGACACTTATAGGAATATCCCAACGGATTGATCGGAAAGAATAACTTTGAGGTGGTTTCATACCCTACAATAATCTCTTCATTTGTTCTCCACTATTAGTGACTTTGGAGTGACTCTTCGTTGCATGTTGAGGGATAGTCATATGATCCAATTATGTTATTATTGTTGAGAGAACTTGCACTAGTTAAAGTATGAACCCTAGGCCTTGTTTCAACACATTGCAATACCGTTTGTGCTCACTTTTATCATTAGTTACCTTGCTGTTTTTATATTTTTAGATTACAAAAACCTATATCTACCATCCATATTGCACTTGTATCACCATCTCTTTGCCGAACTAGTGCACCTATAAAATTTACCATTGTATTGGGTGTGTTGGGGACACAAGAGACTCTTTGTTATTTGGTTGCAGGGTTGTTTGAGAGAGACCATCTTCATCCTACGCCTCCCACGGATTGATAAACCTTAGGTCATCCACTTGAGGGAAATTTGCTACTGTCCTACAAACCTCTGCACTTGGAGGCCCAACAACGCCTACAAGAAGAAGGTTGTGTAGTAGACATCTGTGGCCATGTGTGGTCCTTGCCCCACCGTTCGCCGCACTTGAAGCAGAGCCCCTTCGCGCGGCGGAAGGCGCGGAGGGCGGTGACCTTGCTAGCTTCAGGTGTTGCACGTGCGGCGTCAGTACCGCGACGATCTTCAGAGACCAATGTTGGTGTAGAAGGTCGACTGAAGAAGGACGATGTCGTCGATCGCCCCGTGTGGCTGTGGCCTCGAGGAGTGTTCGCGAGGCGCCCGAGCGAGTGCTCGCCATCGGCCACTTCCTCCTGAAGTAGAGCCAGCGAGCATGCCGTGTCCAAGTCCGGTGGGCGTTGCAGAAGCACCACCGCGTGGATATCCGGGCGTAGTCCCTCCACAAAATGAGTTAGGAAAAAATACGGGTGAGTGGACACAGAATAAGATATAAGGTGATTCATCAATGTCTCGAAGCGCTCGATGAAATCTGCTACTGTGGTAGTTTGTTTGACAACGTACAATTGTCGGATGCGCATTTGGTGTTTGTCACGCCCGAATCGGGTGCAGAGGAGGAAGTGAAGGACTTCCAGTCCAGTCCGGTCAATTTCTTCTCGGCAGACTACAGCTAGATGCCCGTGATCCAGAGAAATTCAAGATGGCCGTGGGTACGCGGTAGGTGTCATCGATCGTGAACATCTAAAAGTATTGTTCGCAAAGTGTTTCCAGAGCTGTGGGTTTTCACTGTTGAACTCCAGGAAACTCATGGATGGTGGTTGGCCCAAATTGGCCAAGATTGATGAGGATAGGGGAGGGACAAGGGTCGGAACAAACGGGAAGGGAGGCATACCCGTGCCCGGAGGTGCCGCCAGTGACTCGTGGGTCTACTAGTGCGCGTCGGTCCTAAACAAACGGTTTAAAACCCCTTTCCATGACGGCATCTGGAACCGTCGCCAAGTGAGTGTGGGCGATAGGGGGGTCCTTCCCACATGACCCAGAAACCATTGGGGATATGCCCTCCTGGCACACACGTTCGGCAAAATGAGGTCGTGTGCGACCGGCGAGCACTCAAATACAGAAATACGTACAGTAGAGCTAAAGAATACAATTATACGGTGAAATTGTTTCCGGTCGCAAGTACATCCCACACAGTCAGTCCCCGCTAAACGTTTCCGTTCGTATGCACATCCCATAAAGTCGCTCCAAGGAAAATGTTTCCGTTCACATGTACATCACACACAATTTTTCCCGTTAAATCGTTTGTGTTATTGAATGTAGCACACACGGTTCGTAGAAGAAACTGTGTGGCAAAGGTTGTCCATGACACACAGTTTTTATGTCGTAAATGTTTGCGCAAGGTGGCCTTACACAAACAGTTTTCAAGAGAAAGTCGTGTGTGATTGTTCATTGATCCAACACGGTTTATTCCTATGCCTGAGGTTATCACCCACGGTATTTTTTCAACAACCGTTTGCAATATCAAAACCCAATTAGCAAGCTAATTGTCCTATTATTAATAATCCATTTATTAATCTAATTGACATTCATATTAAGCATACAATATATTTCATTTCCATATTAAGGAAGCAGAATTTCATAATTGAAATACATCAGAGCACAACATGATATAGCTTCAGCACTCAGCTACCCCATTACACAACTACACCAGCAGCAAGTTCCACATGCAACATGTAGAACCTTTTGAAATTAGCATCATAAACGATATATAGACAAATGCATCTCATCTGGAAAACTGCTGAAGCGGAAGGCAAATATTGAGCCTTCATTCATGTTGAAGGTCTTTGCAACTTTAGGCCAGTGCCTGTGGATGATTGATCGTCCATCCTTCGACCTCTTCAGGAACACTTCAATATTGAACCGTGGGTGTTGTATGAAAACCTTCCTCGCCTCCTGACCATAGAGGTGGTTTTAGAGGTAATCATCAGTGAACTACTTTGGAAAGGCCTGAAAACAAGTATGTGTATAAATATCTTCTCTATATTGGAAATGGGGCAAAGGAATAAAAAAAGGCAAGGTATAATAGTTAGTACCATCTCGTAGTGAACTGATGTCTTCTTCATTGTGCAGACAAAGACCTTGTTGTTTTTTGTCGCTAATTTCTTTATCCTAACAATCTTTCTGAGTTTCTTGATTTGATTGATATTCATGGACAACTCATTTGGGTCAAACAGTGGGTCAAAACCTCTGACAGCAGGACCTACATGTGTAAGACCAAATTGTTAAAAACCAAAATATTAGAATGGTTCCTGTAATTACACAATAATGTGCTATTAGACAACAGACCATGCACGTGCTAACCTCGATTGTAAACCTCAATGATTCCCATTGTTTCCCTGCAACACATATAAGGTAGTTAGTCATCAGGTTAAGTAAGGGTTCGCATGCTATCAGTAAAATATGTTGATGAAAAATAAGCACATTGCAGATTCATCAGATTAATTGAAGCCACACGGAAAACCAATTTACCCAAACCAAGCATGATTAAGAACTAGGAAATATAGCACTTGTATTTGTTTCTCACGTATTAAGTGTAGCAAAATTCGATTTATTCCTCACATGCACAACAATACAAAATTCTATCCACGACAATTGGACATCGCATTGCAGAATTGAACCAAGCAGTTAACTAAACACCACAACAAACGAACCAAACATTAACTGAGCACCACATTGCACAATATAACATTGAACCAAGCAGTTATCTAAACACCACAACGAATGAACCAAACATTAACTGAGAACTACATTGCACAAATATAATATACTCCTAATAGAAGATCAGAGAGTTAAGGAAACAGTTAACTACAGCCAATTGTAGCAATTGTATTTGTTTCTCATGTATTTACTACAACCAAATTCAATTTATTCCTCACATGTTATACAATAACAGAATGCACCCACAATTTTGTAAAGATAAATTCGATTTATTTCTCACATCGAAGACAATACAAAATTGCAGCCTGAAGAATTGAACATCACATTTGCATAATTGAACCAAACATTTAACTGAAGACGACAACTAATTAACAAAACAGTTAATAAGTGAGCACCACACTGCATGACATATAGAACGTATACACTAGAGCAACAGATTGCATGGTGAAATTAGATAGCACAATTCACTAGATTTTGTGAAGGAAAGGCAGGAGCAACACACGCAACGGGTAAACCAAGCATGCTTAACCGGCGTAGCTAGCAATTGGCAAGGTGCTCCTCCAAGATCTGTGGGTCGGCACGAATGGCAGCCATCGCGACCTCATCCGTGCGTGCGGCCGCGATTTTCTTCTCTGCTGCCAAATGCTCCTTGAGGTCATGGCTATACTGTGTGCACCATGGCTTAGGCCGGCACTTATTTGGTGGAGGGGTTGGTGACTTGGGTGGAAGGTGTCGCGCTCGCGCCAGTGGTCGGGGCATGTGGGACGTGGAAGGAGGAGGATGATGGGGGTCGGTGTGGATTACCTGCCTGGATAGAGGAGGCCGAGTAGCATGAAGGAGGGTCGCCGGCGAGGCGGCGGTGGCGCTACAAGCAAGGAGTGAAGGTTTCAACTTGGAAAGGAAGGCGGAAAGAGGGGAAATGTGACTTTTGGTAAGGGGGAGGAGGCAAGGAGGTAGATATTTCCGTGGAAGCTGAAAATTTGGAATCGCTTCAGCCAAAAAACTGGCGCGCAAAGTGTCGTCAGACACGGTCCCTTATTCAGAACTGTGTATGATATGTGGACATCACAGATGATTCAGATAGCTTAACCCGTGTGTGATGAGTTTGAACGTCAAAAGTTTTGGTTCGAATTTCCATGGTCACAGTGGTCATCCACGTCATTGCATAATTTGGGTACACAAAGGAGACTACAGCGCACCCACACTTCTTAATCAAGCTAGTTCAGCAATTAAACAAAGCTAGCTGACCTAAACATTACTCTAACAAATTAAAGACTGGCGCTCTTAATTAAACAAAACATAGAGTACTACTACGGCTGGTGCTCGTCGATCTCTGCCGCCGCCTCCATGTCCAGCTCGCGCCCGATGGTCTCCTGGGGAAGGGGCTCCATGGCATCCATCGCACCATACTCGGCAAGCATCTCGCCTCCGCGTCCGCCATCTCTTTGGAAAAGGCCGCCACGAGCTGGGCATGTGCGGATGCGATCTGGGCTTGGACGGGCTCCGTCGTCGCAAGGTATGCGGCGGAGGAACGGACGGCTGCTCGATCGCTCTTGGTGATTGCCAGCTCTTCGGCTGTGGGTTGCGAACCATTGTCGGAGAAGCTTCATTCGATTTGTGCGGTGATCGCTAGGAGCTGGGCGTGGGCGGCCTCGACATGGTCATGGGCGGCCTCCATCAGGGCTAAGGCCGCCGTTGCGGAATGGCCATCTATTGTGCCGCTCTCGCCAGTTGCTATCCCCGAGGCAGATGTTGCTACCGCCACCTGAGAAGCAACAACGGTCGTTTGGGCTGCCTTTGCCACCCAATCACAAATTGCGATCGCGCTCATGTACCTTGTTAGCGCGCATGGCGGCTGCGGCCGCGCTCTCTCCGGAGTGGGCCACCGAAGTTGCCCTCACAACGTGTGTCCACGTGCCCATCTTTCACCGACGATGATTGAACAGTGAAATGATATTTGGGAAGCGAGCTAGTGTGCTTGAGACGTCAGTTGTGGACTATAGCCAATGCACCTTCTCGCGTAAGCCATAGGCATACTATACACCGACGGTGCCCCAAGATATTTTGTACTACATCTCACACAGTTGCTGATGATAAATTGTGTGTGATCTACTTGATTTTTCATCTTGATTTGAATTAATTAATGGGGTCACAGCGGCAATGGACGGTGTTTGAATTGCTAGACCTTTTATCTAGAGTGAACATGCAACTATATGTGTGTCGCAAAAGAATTGGAATTATTCAGGGTTCGTTTGAACATTTTATACATTAAATTGGTTTTCTAGCCATTTCAGGTGAACAATTCAAATTTGAACTACATGCACATGCTCTAGTGCATATAAATTGGTTGAAAAATCAAATATGTGTCCTTGGGTGCATGCTTAGGTCCCATGCAAGAAATGGGAATGAATTTCAAACACCAGGGCACCGTTGATTGCCGGCAAAACATTGAGATGCCTGGTTTTTAAATTCCAGTAAATCCAAAACTCGTTTGAAATTCATGAAACTTGGCATGCTATCATGGAGCGGCATCAACATGCCATGGTACAAATTTTGTCCCATTTGGGGCAGGTTTGGGTATATGCTTCTCACAAACCAGAGCTTGTCACAACAAGCATCATGGTTTTCGGTAGGGAACGTCCCACCTTTGTGGAACGTCCCACCTTTGTGGACGAAACGATATCCATTGCCTCTTACTGCTTTCAAATTTTTTTCTCATGTCAAATTATAAGAACACAAGTGTTGTGTAATTTTTTGTGATTTTTCGGGGTTCGTTTGGACATTTTTATGCATTAACTGAGTTTTCAATGCATTTAAGTGCATAATTCAAATTTGAACTACATGCACATGCTCCAGTGCATATAAATTGGTTTAAAAATCAAATATGTCTCCTTGGGTGCATGCTTAGGTCCCATGCAAGAAATGGGAATGAATTTCAAATACCTGGGCACCGTTGATTGCCGGCAAAACATTGAGATGCATGGTTTTTAAATTCTAGTAAATCCAAAACTCGTCTGAAATTCATGAAACTTGGCATGCTATCATGGAGCGGCATCAACATGCTGTGGTACAAATTTTGTCCCATTTGGGGCGGGTTTAGTTATATGCTTCTCACAAACCAGAGCTTCTCACAACAAGCATGATGGTTTTTGGTAGGGAACATCCCACCTTTGTGGACGAAACGATATCCATTGCCTCTGATTGCTTTCAAATTTTTTTCTCATGTCAACATAGAACAACAGGAGTGTTGTGTGATTTTTTGTGATTTTCTGGGTTCGTTTGGACATTTTTATGCATTAACTGATATTTCAATGCATTTTATGTGCATAATTCGAATTTGAACTACATGCACATGCTCCAGTGCATATAAATTGGTTAAAAATCAAATATATGTCCTTGGGTGCATGCTTAGGTCCCATGCAAGAAATGGGAATGAATTTCAAACACCGGGGCACCATTGATTGCCGGCAAAAAATTGAGATGCATGGTTTTTAAATTCTAGTAAATCCAAAACTCGTCTGAAATTCATGAAACTTGGCATGCTATCATGGAGTGGCATCAACATGTTGTGGTACAAATTTTGTCCCATTTGGGGCAGGTTTGGGTATATGTTTCTCACAAACCGGAGCTTCTCACAACAAGCATGATGGTTTTTGGTAGGGAAGGTCCCACCTTTGTGGATGAAACGATATTCATTGCCTCTTACTGCTTTCAATTTTTTTCTAATGTCAACATAGAACAACAGGAGTGTTGTGTGAATTTTTGTGATTTTTCGGGGTTCGTTCGGACATGTTTATGCATTAACT
>NC_057797.1:148263622-148264448 GCF_018294505.1 Triticum aestivum
AGTTTTCAATGCATTTATGTGCATAATTCAAATTTGAACTACATGCACATGCTCCAGTGCATATAAATTGGTTTAAAAATCAAATATGTGTCCTTGGGTGCATTCTTAGGTCCCGTGCAAGAAATGAGAATGAATTTCAAACATTGAGGCATCATTGATTGCCGGCAAAACATTGAGATGCCTGGTTTTTAAATTCTAGTAAATCCAAAACTCGTCTGAAATTCATGAAACTTGGCATGCTATCATGGAGCGGCATCAACATGTCATGGTACAAATTTTGTCCCATTTGGGGCAGGTTTTGGTATATGCTTCTCACAAACCGGAGCTTCTCACAACAAGCATGATGGTTTTCGGTAGGGAACGCCCCACCTTTGTGAATGATACGTCTCCAACGTATCTATAATTTTTGATTGCTTCATGCTATATTATCTACTGTTTTGGACATTATTGGGCTTTATTATCCACTTTTATATTATTTTTGGGACTAACATATTAACCAGAGGCCCAGCCCAGAATTGCTGTTTTTTGCCTGTTTTAGGGTTTCGAAGAAAAGGAATATCAAACGGAGTCCAAACGGAATGAAACATTCGGGAACGTGATTTTCTCATCGAATACAACTCATGAGACTTGGACCCTATGTCAAGGCACATAACAGGAGGCCACGAGGTAGGGGGGCGTGCCCTACCCTACCAAGCGCGCGCCCACCCTCGTGGGCCCCCTGTTGCTCCACCAACGTACTTCTTCCTCCTATATATATCCACGTACACCCAAATGATCAGATACGGATCCAAAACCCTAATTCCACCGCCACAACTTTCTGTATCCA
>NC_057797.1:148265285-148271561 GCF_018294505.1 Triticum aestivum
GAGACCCCATCTTGGGGCCTGTTCCGAAGCTTCGCCGGAGGGGGCATCGATCACGGAGGGCTTCTACATCAACACCATAGCCTCTCCGATGAAGTGTGAGTAGTTTACTTCAGACCTACGGGTCCATAGTTAGTAGCTAGATGGCTTCTTCTCTCTTTTTGGATCTCAATACAATGTTCTCCCCCTCTCTTGTGGAGATCTATTTGATGTAATCTTCTTTTTGCGGTGTGTTTGTTGAGACCGATGAATTCTGGGTTTATGATCAAGTCTATCTATGAATAATATTTGAATATTCTCTGAATTCTTTTATGTATGGTTGGTTATCTTTGCAAGTATCTTCGAATTATCAGTTTGGTTTGGCCTACTAGATTGATCTTTCTTGCAATGGGAGAAGTGCTTAGCTTTGGGTTCAATCTTGTGGTGTCGTTTCCCGGTGACAGTAAGGGAAGCAAGGCACGTATTGTATTGTTGCCATCGAGGATAACAAGATGGGGTTTTCTTCATATTGCATGAGTCTATCCCTCTACATCATGTCATCTTGCTTAAGGTGTTACTCTGTTTTTTACTTAATACTCTAGATGCATGCTGGATAGCGGTCGATGAGTGGAGTAATAGTAGTAGATGCAGGCAGGAGTCGGTCTACTTGTCTCGGACGTGATGCCTATATACATGATCATACCTAGATATTCTCATAATATGCTCAATTTTGTTAATTGCTCAACAGTAATTTGTTCACCCACCGTAGAATACTTATGCTCTCGTGAGAAGCCACTAGTGAAACCTATGGCCCCTGGGTCTATCTTTATCATATCAATCTCCTACTACTTAGTTATTTACTTTGATATTTACTTTTCCTTTATTTTACTTTGCATCTTTTATCATAAAAATACCAAAAATATTATCTTATCATATCTATCAGATCTCACTCTCGTAAGTGGCCCTATAGGGATTGACAACCCCTATTTGCGTTGGTTGCGAGGATTTATTTGTTTTGTGCAGGTGCGAGGGACTCGTGCGTAGCCTCCTACTGGATTGATACCTTGGTTCTCAAAAACTAAGGGAAATACTTATGCTACTTTGCTGCATCATCCCTTCCTCTTCGGGGAAAACCAACGTAGTGCTAAAAGTGGTAGAAGTAGACGAAACGATATCCATTGCCTCTTATTGCTTTCAAATTTTTTTTCTCATGTCAACATAGAGCAACAGGAGTGTTGTGTGAATTTTGATGATTTTTCGGGGTTCATTTGGACATTTTTATGCATTAACTGAGTTTTCAATGCATTTATGTGCATAATTCGAATTTGAACTACATGCACATGCTCCAGTGCATATAAATTGGCTGAAAAAACAAATATGTGTCCTTGGGTGCATATTTAGGTCCCATGCAACAAAATGGGAATGAATTTCACCAGGGCACCGTTAATTGCCAGCAAAACATTGAGATGCCTGGTTTTTAAATTCTAGTAAATCCAAAATTCTGTTAACCATTCACGTGACGCCACGTGTCTTGGTTTTAATAGCTACAGGAGGTGCCGTGCAGACAGCTGCTTGACCTTGACTGAACGGGAGGCGTGCGAGCGCCGTCCGGTGCACAGGCTGACCGAGAGGCGTGCAAGCTGTCCTTGAGTGCGCAGGCTCACCAGGAAGCATGCGAGGTGTACGCTGCGCAGGCTCACTCGGAAGCGAGCCCTTTGACTTCCATGGCCGCCCAGCTTGCTCGCATCCTCTCCATTAATGGCGCCCAAGCCGTAGTTTAATTCGCTTTTTAAATAAAACACTCATCTCTAACGTTTTAGTTAAAAAAACCGTATGCAAACCGACAGCTTCCCCAGGAAGCCAAGAGAAAATGTGCCGAGCAGGATTTCTGCAGCTCTTGATCGCAAACGTTTTAGATAGAACACCCGTATGCAAAGTGAGAGCAGCACAGAATTTGTGCATCCCTTCAATGCAAATGATTGTTTGGATGACCCGTGTGGAACCACGTACAAACAATTTGGTAAGATTTGTCAATCCTTGTAACACTGTGATTTGTCAAAATATGAAGCTAAAAATCACTAGCAATATCTAATTTTTGCAACTAAAATTCAATAATTAAGCATATATTTCATTCATAGATTAAGCAGTCATTCTTAATTATACAAACAGTTCAACTCGACAGCTGAACCGACCAAACTTTTCCCCAATTGTTGCCAACCATGTACTGAAATAGCTAGTTCAACTATATATACTAGCTAATTTTGAGTACGTTGTACAGTTCCACCACATCTATAGTCAGATGAACTGAACAAAATAGCCCCTAAATACTACTACTTCGGAGGGGCTTTGTACTACTTCCGGCTGCCTCTCCGCTGCCGAGCGCGCTCAGTAAGAGGCGGAGGAGGAGGAGCCTACCGACGAGATGGGCAACCGCAATGCGGTGCCTGCCGCTAATGCAGCTTCAGCGACGCTCGCCTCGAACACCCTCTACCGCTCCAGACGACCCCTCTCGAAGCGGTGGTTCTCCTCGTAGATCTCCTAATTCATCACCTCTGAGGCGGCGTGTGCCGCTGCCACTATGGTGGTAAGGCTCTTTGCGTGCTCGACGAGGCGCTCCTCCTCCTCCCAAAGGAACTCGGTGTAGCGCGGAAGGTCGCTGTCGCACGTGCGGGCATCCACCTCCGTCTCCCGCCTTTAGGCGGCGGTCGCGGAGCGGGTGATGACCCCGGCGGCCGACGGTGGGCCGGCGGCCACGACCACCACCTCCTGCCTATGGGCCGCGGTGGCGGAGCGGGTGATGGCCACAGTAGTCGGTGAGGGAGTCCTGGATTAGGGGGTCCTCGGACAGCCAGACTATATACTTTGGCCGGATTGTTGGACTATGAAGATACAAGATTGAACACTTCGTCCCATGTCCGGGTGGGACTCTCCTTTGCGTGGAAGGCAAGCTTGGCAATTCGGATATGTAGATATCCTCCCTTGTAACCGACTCTATGTAACCCTAGCCCCCTCCGGTGTCTATATAAACCGGAGTGTTTAGTCTGTAGGACAACAACAATCATAATCATAGGCTACCTTCTAGGGTTTAGCCTCTTTGATCTCGTGGTAGATCAACTCTTGTAATACTCATATCATCAAGATCAATCAAGCAGGAAGTAGGGTATTACCTCCATCGAGAGGGCCCGAACCTGGGTAAACATTGTGTCCCTCGCCTCCTGTTACCATCAGCCTTAGACGCACAGTTCGGGACCCCCTACCCAAGATCCGCCGGTTTTGACACCGACATTGGTGCTTTCATTGAGAGTTCCACTGTGCCGTCATGATAAAGGCTTGATGGCTCCTTCGATCATCGGCAACGATGCGATCTAGGGTGAGGTTTTTCTCCCCGGATAGATCTTCATATTTGGCGGCTTCGTACTGGGGGCCAACTCGCTTGGCCATCTGGAGTAGATCGAGAGCTACGCCCCTGGCCATCAAGTCAGGTTTGGAAGCTTGAACTATACTGCCGACATCCGCGGAGACTTGATCTTCGACGGATTCGAATCCATGTTGGGTGTGCCGCACAGTCACGACAAGCATGACTTAGCTCTACCGTCGGACAGTGTTTGGGAGATCACACCTGTGGCTACTCCGGCCCCCAATCTGGAGCAGATTGTGCCGTCCGAGGACGGGTGGATGGACCCTGCCACAGAGGCCGCACACTCAGCGGCGATAGAGCCGAATACTGACTTCACCTCCTATGAGACCTATGTTACCGGACCCTTGGATTCGTCCCCGGCCATAGGCTCCGAACCGCCTGCGTCCGTGCCTATTCAATCTG
The DNA here is from genome assembly GCF_018294505.1 of Triticum aestivum. NCBI lineage: Eukaryota > Viridiplantae > Streptophyta > Magnoliopsida > Poales > Poaceae > Triticum > Triticum aestivum. The sequence continues at coordinate 148,269,082 of NC_057797.1, forward strand.
ATTGGGCACCGATCATGGAGTTTACCTCCGCAGATATTTTTCAACACTTGCCCTTGGGCGATGTGCTAGATTCATTTAGGTCTCTCTCCTTATCAGGAGACCCTCGGCCGAACTATGTCCGGCTCGAGTGGGAAGCGGACGACGAAGGAATTCGTTCCCCACCCACCACCCACTTAATAGCCACTGTCGACGAACCAACATGCTTGATTTCAACTCCGAAGACATCGACGGTATGGACGACGATGCAGGAGATAAACAGGAACCACCTCCCACAGGGCGCTGGACAGCCACTTCATCACACGATATATACATGGTGGATACACCCACGGAAAACAACGATGAGGAATGGGAGGATGCAGCGAAGGATAGTCCCCTCGAGAAGCAACCAAAGCGACGACGTAGGCGCCGCTCGAAATCCCGCCTCAATAAAAACAGCGATAAAAACGAACGAAAGAATAATACCCCGATCGACTCCAAGGGAAACGACGACCACACGGGCCCAGCGATGGAGCAGGGTGACCCAGCGGATGGCGAACATAGTACAAAGCCGTTGTCCGATCATGGCGACGCCGAGGGTAAAGCTCGTCAACCTGTCTCCGGAGAGGAGAACAGTCCGGACAACGATGCGCACATCATCCCGGAAAGGCACTTGGAACAAGAGAACCTCCATAGAAGGCTTATTGCTGCCGCGAGGAGCCTGAAGAAACAGAAGCAAAGGCTTAAGGTGCCGCAGAATACGCTCAACAGCAGATGGAACAAAGTGCTTGACATTGGAGAAAAGTATGGCAGCAGTCGCCACAGAAAGAGCTATCCAAAGCGCAAGCTGCTGCCTGAATTCGATGACGAGGCTTTAGAGCCCATTCAGCCGAAAAATAAAATGGCCGATCAGCCGGATCGACCACCCCGTGGCCGCGACAGAGCGACTAACGACGCCGCACACAAGTAAGCACACGATTTACGTGAAGACCCGCACAAAAAGCCGGTATGACCAGGTCCATCTACGGATCTAGGAAGCGCGCTCCGGCACAGGATCATGGCCGCCCAAATGACTATACTGACCGAATAACAGCTCAGAATCAATACCAAATGCTACAACCGTCCGAAGAATGCCATGACACATCAAAATACAGGGGTGGCGCGCACCCCCTATGCTTCACCGATGAGGTGCTGGACCACGAATTTCCAGAGGGATTCAAACCCGTGAACATAGAGGCATACGACGAAACGACAGACCCTGGGGTCTGAATTGAGGACTTTATCCTTCACATCCACATGGCTCGCGGATATGATCTCCACGCCATCAAATAACTGCCCCTCAAGTTGAAAGGACCAGCTTAGCACTGGCTGAAAAGCCTCCCCGAAAACTCAATTGGAAGCTGGGAGGAGCTTGAGGATGCTTTTAGGGCCAATTTTCAAGGGACCTATGTCCGACCTCCGGACGCAGACGATTTAAGTCACATAATTCAACAGCCCAGAGAGTCAGCCCGAAAGCTTTGGAACAGATTTCTCATGAAGAAGAATCAAATCGTCGACTGCCCGGATGCCGAAGCCTTAGCGGCTTTCAAGCACAGTGTCCGGGACGAATGGCTCGCCAGACACCTCGGCCAGGAAAAACCGAGGACAATGACAGCCCTAACAAGCCTTATGACCCGCCTTTGCGCGGGCGAAGATAGTTGGCTAGCCCGTAGCGGCACTAGCAACCCAGGCACATCCGAAGTCAGGGATGGCAACTGGAAACCGTGACGCAATAAAAGCAAGCGTCGGAACAATGAATACAGCCTAGAAAACACGGTGGTAAACGCCGGATTCAGGGGCTCTCGACTCGGTTAACAGATAAAGCCATTTAAAGGTAGCAGAGATGGACCATCCAGCCTAAACAAGATTCTAGACATATTATGTCAGATTCATGGCACCTCCGACAAACCGGCAAACCACACCAACAGAGAATGCTGGGTCTTGAAGCAAGCCGGCAAACTAAATGCCGAACACAAGGGGAGGGAGACACCAAGCAAAGACGAGGATGAGCCTCGCCAGCCGAACACTGGGGGACTGAAAAAATTCCCACCAGAGGTCAAAATAGTGAACATGATTTACGCAACCCACATACCAAAGAGGAGGCGCCACCGCGCACCCCGAGACGTATACGCCATGGAGCCCGTCACCCCCAAGTTCAACCCTTGGTCGGCCTGCCCGATCACTTTTGATCGCAGGGATCATCCGACTAGTATCTGGCACGGAGGATCGGCTGCCTTGGTGCTAGACCCAATAATTAACGGATATCATCTCACCTGAGTCCTTATGGACAGCGGCAGTAGTCTTGATCTGATATATCAGGACACCGTCTGCAAAATGGGGTTAGACCCGACAAGAATCAGCCAAAGCAATACTACCTTTAAAGGAGTAATACCAGGCCCAGAGGCCTGCTGTACGGGCTCTCTAGTACTAGAGGTTGTATTCGGTTATTCCGACAACTTCGGAAG
>NC_057797.1:148271571-148281315 GCF_018294505.1 Triticum aestivum
GATAAAGGCTTGATGGCTCCTTCGATCATCGGCAACGATGCGATCTAGGGTGAGGTTTTTCTCCCCGGATAGATCTTCATATTTGGCGGCTTCGTACTGGGGGCCAACTCGCTTGGCCATCTGGAGTAGATCGAGAGCTACGCCCCTGGCCATCAAGTCAGGTTTGGAAGCTTGAACTATACTGCCGACATCCGCGGAGACTTGATCTTCGACGGATTCGAATCCATGTTGGGTGTGCCGCACAGTCACGACAAGCATGACTTAGCTCTACCGTCGGACAGTGTTTGGGAGATCACACCTGTGGCTACTCCGGCCCCCAATCTGGAGCAGATTGTGCCGTCCGAGGACGGGTGGATGGACCCTGCCACAGAGGCCGCACACTCAGCGGCGATAGAGCCGAATACTGACTTCACCTCCTATGAGACCTATGTTACCGGACCCTTGGATTCGTCCCCGGCCATAGGCTCCGAACCGCCTGCGTCCGTGCCTATTCAATCTGATTGGGCACCGATCATGGAGTTTACCTCCGCAGATATTTTTCAACACTTGCCCTTGGGCGATGTGCTAGATTCATTTAGGTCTCTCTCCTTATCAGGAGACCCTCGGCCGAACTATGTCCGGCTCGAGTGGGAAGCGGACGACGAAGGAATTCGTTCCCCACCCACCACCCACTTAATAGCCACTGTCGACGAACCAACATGCTTGATTTCAACTCCGAAGACATCGACGGTATGGACGACGATGCAGGAGATAAACAGGAACCACCTCCCACAGGGCGCTGGACAGCCACTTCATCACACGATATATACATGGTGGATACACCCACGGAAAACAACGATGAGGAATGGGAGGATGCAGCGAAGGATAGTCCCCTCGAGAAGCAACCAAAGCGACGACGTAGGCGCCGCTCGAAATCCCGCCTCAATAAAAACAGCGATAAAAACGAACGAAAGAATAATACCCCGATCGACTCCAAGGGAAACGACGACCACACGGGCCCAGCGATGGAGCAGGGTGACCCAGCGGATGGCGAACATAGTACAAAGCCGTTGTCCGATCACGGCGACGCCGAGGGTAAAGCTCGTCAACCTGTCTCCGGAGAGGAGAACAGTCCGGACAACGATGCGCACATCATCCCGGAAAGGCACTTGGAACAAGAGAACCTCCATAGAAGGCTTATTGCTGCCGCGAGGAGCCTGAAGAAACAGAAGCAAAGGCTTAAGGTCCCGCAGAATACGCTCAACAGCAGATGGAACAAAGTGCTTGACATTGGAGAAAAGTATGGCAGCAGTCGCCACAGAAAGAGCTATCCAAAGCGCAAGCTGCTGCCTGAATTCGATGACGAGGCTTTAGAGCCCATTCAGCCGAAAAATAAAATGGCCGATCAGCCGGATCGACCACCCCGTGGCCGCGACAGAGCGACTAACGACGCCGCACACAAGTAAGCACACGATTTACGTGAAGACCCGCACAAAAAGCCGGTATGACCAGGTCCATCTACGGATCTAGGAAGCGCGCTCCGGCACAGGATCATGGCCGCCCAAATGACTATACTGACCGAATAACAGCTCAGAATCAATACCAAATGCTACAACCGTCCGAAGAATGCCATGACACATCAAAATACAGGGGTGGCGCGCACCCCCTATGCTTCACCGATGAGGTGCTGGACCACGAATTTCCAGAGGGATTCAAACCCGTGAACATAGAGGCATACGACGAAACGACAGACCCTGGGGTCTGAATTGAGGACTTTATCCTTCACATCCACATGGCTCGCGGATATGATCTCCACGCCATCAAATAACTGCCCCTCAAGTTGAAAGGACCAGCTTAGCACTGGCTGAAAAGCCTCCCCGAAAACTCAATTGGAAGCTGGGAGGAGCTTGAGGATGCTTTTAGGGCCAATTTTCAAGGGACCTATGTCCGACCTCCGGACGCAGACGATTTAAGTCACATAATTCAACAGCCCAGAGAGTCAGCCCGAAAGCTTTGGAACAGATTTCTCATGAAGAAGAATCAAATCGTCGACTGCCCGGATGCCGAAGCCTTAGCGGCTTTCAAGCACAGTGTCCGGGACGAATGGCTCGCCAGACACCTCGGCCAGGAAAAACCGAGGACAATGACAGCCCTAACAAGCCTTATGACCCGCCTTTGCGCGGGCGAAGATAGTTGGCTAGCCCGTAGCGGCACTAGCAACCCAGGCACATCCGAAGTCAGGGATGGCAACTGGAAACCGTGACGCAATAAAAGCAAGCGTCGGAACAATGAATACAGCCTAGAAAACACGGTGGTAAACGCCGGATTCAGGGGCTCTCGACTCGGTTAACAGATAAAGCCATTTAAAGGTAGCAGAGATGGACCATCCAGCCTAAACAAGATTCTAGACATATTATGTCAGATTCATGGCACCTCCGACAAACCGGCAAACCACACCAACAGAGAATGCTGGGTCTTGAAGCAAGCCGGCAAACTAAATGCCGAACACAAGGGGAGGGAGACACCAAGCAAAGACGAGGATGAGCCTCGCCAGCCGAACACTGGGGGACTGAAAAAATTCCCACCAGAGGTCAAAATAGTGAACATGATTTACGCAACCCACATACCAAAGAGGAGGCGCCACCGCGCACCCCGAGACGTATACGCCATGGAGCCCGTCACCCCCAAGTTCAACCCTTGGTCGGCCTGCCCGATCACTTTTGATCGCAGGGATCATCCGACTAGTATCTGGCACGGAGGATCGGCTGCCTTGGTGCTAGACCCAATAATTAACGGATATCATCTCACCTGAGTCCTTATGGACAGCGGCAGTAGTCTTGATCTGATATATCAGGACACCGTCTGCAAAATGGGGTTAGACCCGACAAGAATCAGCCAAAGCAATACTACCTTTAAAGGAGTAATACCAGGCCCAGAGGCCTGCTGTACGGGCTCTCTAGTACTAGAGGTTGTATTCGGTTATTCCGACAACTTCGGAAGTGAAGAATTAACCTTCGACATCGCTCCATGCCGAAGCAGCCATCACGCACTACTCGGGAGAACGGCCTTCGCTCGTTTTAATGCAGTACCGCATTACGCTTATCTTAAGCTTAAGATGCTCGGTCCACGTGTCATCATCATAGTTAGCGGAAACATAGAGCGTTCCTCACGTAGGGAGGAATATGTGGCGGCTCTAGCAGCCAACCACTGAACGGCCTCTCCAACCAGAAGAAATGATCGGTCGTCAAGACCGCGGACATGGTTAGACGAGTCTGGTGCACCACTAGCTGTAACAGCTCAGGTAAACCTGAGATTGGGTCGATGGATATACCCCCGTATGTGGTGCTAGGGGCTTCCCGCATGTAAAAAGGGCTACAGTTCGGCCTGATCCTATTTAGATTGCATTTTAATGGTCCATTAAGAACAACCAATTTTTCGCACGAAGACTCTCACCTACATTTTTCTCTTTTACAGATGATCATCGTGCTACACCCTTCCAGAATACGGCACAACGGAGACACAGGCACAGACGTGCAGCAGGGCCCCGCTCAAAGGCTTCTTTTTAGATTAAGACCATGTGTAAACCTTTTTACTGTCTCTTGTTGCTTCACTCCCTCCGGATACTCAACACAACCGAAAGGGACGCTGGCGTTATTGACATTTCGTCACGTCAAACTAATGCAAGTACCTGGAAATTAAGGGCTCATAATCGAGGGCGTTTCTCAGCCCAGTATATGATGCAAAGTCTGAACACCTTAGGGAGTGTTCAGCGTTGCGAGTTTGGCCTTATATGCATCAACTCCGAATCATGTCTTTGGTCAATAGTTGGGTTTGCCCGGCTCCCGTGTTTTGCTACCTTACATTCCGCTCTATCGGCTAAGGTGGCACCGGGAGAATTACTGCGATTGTGCCCTGGTTCATCTGGATGAGCACCTCAGTAGAGAAAGCCAAAAACTGACTATAATGATAAAGCGCGAGACTGGTCAACCACTAGATGACGCAGCGGAATCTTCGTGATTCCTCCGCATTAACGAAGGACCAGTTTTCTGGTCACGTATGTACGCGCACCGTGTTCGAATGAGCGCAGAAGTACCAGGGGCTATATAGTAGCCCCACCGTCAAACTCCTATGGCCAAGTGAAAGTGTTAAAGCTATATAGTCAAATTGCCTTGCTCGCCGCGCTATGACCTCCTTAATGGACCAAGATGTTGGGTCAAGTGTGAACACGAGCCTTTCCGAACACCCCCGCATTACATGCATGGGGGCTGAAGCCGATGACTACAAACTTTCAGGTTATATACATACATAAATGGCCGCACATGAGGCATCATAATACTTTTAGGCAAAAGTATAAATACAGCCTTTATAACCCAAATAGCATTGTTTTACAATTGGCATACATGTCATTCGAACATGATACTCTTCGAGCACTGAGCGTCTATTACACGAGTGCCTTCCAGGACTTCTTCAAAATAGTGCTTAGCTGAGACCTGGCCTACAGCCGGATCCCTGGTCGCAATAGCGGTGGTCTCCATCTCTGCCCAGTATGTCTTAACACGGGCAAGAGCCATGCGCGCACCCTCTATGCATGCTGACCTCTTTACAGCGTCGATATGCGGCACAGCACCAAGGAATCGTTGCACTAAACCAAAATAATTATTCGACCTTGGCCCCTTCGGCCAAAGATGATCCACGACAGACCTCATGGCAAGTCCGGACAACCTATGGAGCTCGACCCACTCGGCCATTTGTTCATTCAACAGCAGTGGACGTGTTGGAGCACTGAACTGTGACTAGAACAACCTCTCCACTTCATGATCTTTCTGATCTTTGAAAAACTTAGTCGCATGAGCAGCACTCATTGCCAAGTCCGAATATGTGTCTGCAGCACTCCATAATTGATCCAGAGGGGAATATTTCGGATCTCCGAACTTCCACCGCAACAAAAAGGGCTTCCTAGCCGTGATATCTCTGGCTTGACAGAGCTCCTCCTTCACCGCTCTGATTTCAGAGCGGGTTTCCTTGGCTGCTTCCATGGCTTTCTTCAGGTCAGCCGCTTTCGCTTGGCTTTCCTTTTCAAGAAGCTCATATCGGTCGGCGGCATCTTTCAGCTCAACAGCCATCTTGGCTATTTTATCTTCGCTCTGGCGATGAGCAGCCGTTCGGCTCTTAAGTCTTCGGCCGCCTTTAGGGCGGCCGCATCACTTCTCCTTGCTTGTTCCTTGGCTCCGGCAAGTTCCGCCCAAAGGGTCTCCACGGCCGCAGCTCCATCTGCAGTCACAGCATATTATAGATAATAGCATCATGCTCCTATTAGTATTTGTTGACCACCCAAAAATACATACCATGTGCCTCGTCAAGCCGCTTGTTCACAAGCGCTATGTCGGCATCTGCCGCGTCAAGTTGTCACCTCAGTCCAGCAAACTCAGCATTCCGGCCAGCCACCAGACCCTCAGCCGCCTGCACATGAAAGCAGCGCGATCATTACCTGGGACTATGATCCTCTGTTTGCCGCCTCTGGACAGCAACCAGAGTCTCAGGGGCTACTCTCTGTATAGAGCACACCTAGAGTGTGCGGTATCATCAAAAAATTTATATATTACTTTGCGTACCTCAAAGCCTCTTAGCAGGCTCGTAAAAGCCTCATGCAACCCACTTTTGGCAGATGAAATCCTCTCAGCCACCATACCCATTAAAGTACGATGCGCCTCTAAGATAGCCGCTTGCTCCAAAAGACCCATCAGTGCGTCCGGTTGTGCACCGGACAATCCCATACTCTTCATGTTGCTCTCTTTAGGAGCCGAATACTCCGGACTTCGGGTGGCCAAAGGGTCACCTTCTGGCCTTGGCGGATCAGGAGAAATCCTCCATGATGACACCTCAGGGTCGTCCGCCCCAGGTGGCGGGGAGGCAGGGGGAGGCGTTTCTCTCTCCATCATTTTCGGAAGAAGATCCCTCGAAGACGGACTCTATCGAGAAGGGCTACGAGCTGGACTGCAAGATATATGTCGCGGTTATTGTCCTCGGAGATAAAGCAGGATATATTTACCAAAAGTACTCTTGTTCACTTACAGCTCGGTGGAGGGCTGGCCCCCTTGCGGACACTGTGCGGTAAGGACGCCCTCCGGGGCAGGACCCCTAGCGAAGGTTTCTTCCCTCGTTTGGAAACCTTCATTTCCAAGTCTTCAGAGGCGGTCCTTTTCCTTCCTTGGGGAGAGGGGATTCTGGATTCTTCTCCCCGATTATCCTCCTTCGCGGAGACACTAATTCCCCCGGTTTGGATGAGTAATGTGTGAAGCCCGCTTTCGGCTTCTTTATTCCTCCCTTTATCTTCCCCTGATGGCACTTGATAAGGTGCACGCTCAAGCATCCTGGCTAGCACAAGATCCGGTGAGCCTTCGGGAAGGGGGGCGAACACCTGATCATCTTCGCCTTTCTTATCTAGTCCTGGCCGAGAGCGATTTTCCAGAATGATGTTGTGACAAATAAAAAGACAACATGTTCGGCCGCAGAATTACTTACGTGGGTATCTGGACGATTGCAGTTGAGACCCGCATCCTCGGTGGTGTCCGAACACTTTATTAGTGATCCAAAGAACAATCCGTACATCTCTTCGAGCGTCACATTGAAGAATTGCTGAATAGTTCGCGGTCCTTCCGGGTTGAACTCCCACAGACGGAGAGATTGACGTTGGCATGGCAGGACCCGATGAACTAGCGCAACTTGCATTACCTTGACAAGACTGACATCCCTCTTGAGATGATCTCGGATGCGAATTTGCAATGTCAGCACGTCATTAACTGGCCCCCAGTCCAGCCCCTTGTTGACCCATGACGCCAGTTGCGGCGGGGGGCCCGAGCGAAAGGCAGGGGCAGCTGCCCACTTTTTACTTCGGGGAGCTATGATGTAAAACCACTCCCGCTACCATAAGTTGGACACCTCCGAGAAGGAGCCCTTAGGCCATGGAGCATCGGCGCCTTTGCTTATTATGGCACCTCCGCATTCTGCGTGTCGCCCGTTGATCGTCTTCGGCTTCACATTAAGGGTCTTGAGCCATAAGCCAAAGTGTGGGGTGATGCGGAGGAAGGCCTCACACACGACGATAAACGACAAGATGTGAAGGATGGAATCTGGAGCTAGATCGTGGAAATCGAGCCCGTAATAGAACATAAGCCCTCTTACAAAGGTATCAAGACTAAAGCCTAGCCCTCGGAGGAAGTGGGAAACAAATACGACACTCTCGTTGGGTTCGGGAGTGGGGATGACCTGCCCTTGAGCAGGCATCCTGTGTGAGATTTCGGCGGTTAGATACCTGGCTTCCCTTAGCTTCTTGATGTCCTCCTCTGTGACAGAGGAGGCCATCCATCGACCTTGAAGGTTGGATCCAGACATGGTTGAAGGTCCGAAGCGCTTAGCCTAAGCCTTGGGTGTTGGAACTCGAGGTGGGGGAGGGGAAGGATCGGGCGCGAGAAGAAAAGGACATGCCTTGGCCCCTTTATAAAGAGGGTGAATATCAAGCGTCCTCCGCGGTTTGGAACTTGCCTAAAATCGAGGAGTCATACTAACAAACATGATTGGGTTACCCGCACCCGTATTGATGGGAATCCCGTGATAAGGGGAACACGATCTCTGCTTCGACAAGACGTGCCTATAAAACCGCCTCGCAACACGCGCAGCGGCAGGACGGGAAAAATGGTTCGTAATGACCGGACCACGGCAGGATGTCACGTTATAAAAAGTTGTCGGCAGATTAGATTTGTGGAATATTATACTCTCTATGATGGCATGTGGAATTTATTTTGCATAGCCGGACACAATCCTTGTGTTCAAAATCTTCTATGGAATATTCGGAGAAGGAACCCGTCTTGCAATGCCGAAGATAATCTGCGCGCCGGACTCATCGTCATTGAAGCCTGGTTCAGGGGCTACTGAGGGAGTCCTGGATTAGGGGGTCCTCAGACAGCCGGACTATATACTTTGGCCAGACTATTGGACTATGAAGATACAAGATTGAAGACTTCGTCCCGTGTCCGGGTGGGACTCTCCTTTGCGTGGAAGGCAAGCTTGGCAATTCGGATATGTAGATCTCCTCCCTTGTAACCGACTCTGTGTAACCCTAGCCCCCTCCGATGTCTATATAAACCGGAGGGTTTAGTCCATAGGACAACAACAATCATAATCATAGGCTAGCTTCTAGGGTTTAGCCTCTTCGATCTCGTGGTAGATCAACTCTTGTAATACTCATATCATCAAGATCAATCAAGCAGAGAGTAGGGTATTACCTCCATCGAGAGGGCCCGAACCTGGGTAAACATTGTGTCCCCCGCCTCCTGTTACCATCAGCCTTAGACGCACAGTTCGGGACCCCCTACCCGAGATCCGCCTGTTTTGACACCGACAGTCAGCAGTGGGGTGGCGGCCACGATGGCCATCTCCCGCCTTTGGGCTGCGGTGGCGGAGCGGGCGATGGCCCTGGCTTTCGATGGTGGTGTGGCGGCAACGACGGCTGGCAACAACTACCGACGGGCACCGGCGGCGGAGCGTGTGGTGGGTGTTCCGCGCACACCCAACAGGGACGCCACACGCACTACACTACACCGGGGACTGCGCCGCCGCTGCAATGTAGCCTCCCAGCTGGAGTTGTCCTCTGATGACGGCAGAGTGGCTGAGCGACAACGATGGACCGGTGCCATTGGCGAATGTGGGAGAAGCAGACGAGATAAGCTACAGGGATGGAGGGGAAAATGCGACGCAGGACTCGCTAGCCGTGAGGGTTTTTATAGCTAGCCGGTAAGCATTGGGATTTTGGGGGATTACACCGAGTTGGGCGGGAAGCTTGCATGGGAACCTGTGAGGTTGCGCGGGAACGGGCTCACCGACGATTCATTGGCGCCACCATTTGGCAAAAAGAACGCCCCCGCGCGCTGCGCAAGCTTGCGATGTAAGCCGTCTGTGGCAGCGGGGTGACAAGACATGCGAGAGGAGGACGAAAGGCCATGTACACATATGGTTAATAAAAAACTGTTTGCGATTTGATTACCTACTATACCACCGTCCTGGTTTATAAGTATGATTTAACTAATAAAATACGAATGCATGTCGCCAAAGATTATATAGTTGGATTTGTATTTGAACATAGTTTCCGATTATATAATTTTTAAAACATGCATTAACATTTTGTTGGTTAAATTTGAGGGCAAAGTATGGCAAGGAATATAAAGGAGACTATAGACTAGACGTAGGTGGTACCACATGGCCGCTCTCTACGCAGTGACGCAACTGTCGGTTGGCTTGTAGGCGACCATTTGCTGCGTGTTCAACTGCTCCATGCGTGTGGTTGCTTGCGGTTCAGGCGGCCGCGGCACGCTCTGCTCGTGTCCCGCCGTGCACGCTTTGCTCTCGCATCCCTCCGGGTGCTCTGCCCTCATCCCTCCACGCGCGCTGCCAGTGTTTTGGGCCGCCGCACAATCACGCACGTTTGTGTGCAAGCGGTTGCACCGGGCGCGGCGTGACGATGCAGTTACACGCTGCAAAAACTGCCATGCGGATGCGCCGATAATCCACGCCGCCTGGCCCCCTTTTATTCCTGTGGCCATTTACCTTCATCTCTCGTCTCACACAGCACAATAAGCACACCCATGAGGACACATACAAATAGGACATCCAGCGGTTCTAATGGCGCTCCCCGTGGCTCCAATGGTGCTCCCAACGGCCGACGACGACAATGGCAGGCAGTTCACCACGCATCACGTAGTGGACACCCAC
>NC_057797.1:148281325-148289843 GCF_018294505.1 Triticum aestivum
CCGCAGAATACGCTCAACAGCAGATGGAACAAAGTGCTTGACATTGGAGAAAAGTATGGCAGCAGTCGCCACAGAAAGAGCTATCCAAAGCGCAAGCTGCTGCCTGAATTCGATGACGAGGCTTTAGAGCCCATTCAGCCGAAAAATAAAATGGCCGATCAGCCGGATCGACCACCCCGTGGCCGCGACAGAGCGACTAACGACGCCGCACACAAGTAAGCACACGATTTACGTGAAGACCCGCACAAAAAGCCGGTATGACCAGGTCCATCTACGGATCTAGGAAGCGCGCTCCGGCACAGGATCATGGCCGCCCAAATGACTATACTGACCGAATAACAGCTCAGAATCAATACCAAATGCTACAACCGTCCGAAGAATGCCATGACACATCAAAATACAGGGGTGGCGCGCACCCCCTATGCTTCACCGATGAGGTGCTGGACCACGAATTTCCAGAGGGATTCAAACCCGTGAACATAGAGGCATACGACGAAACGACAGACCCTGGGGTCTGAATTGAGGACTTTATCCTTCACATCCACATGGCTCGCGGATATGATCTCCACGCCATCAAATAACTGCCCCTCAAGTTGAAAGGACCAGCTTAGCACTGGCTGAAAAGCCTCCCCGAAAACTCAATTGGAAGCTGGGAGGAGCTTGAGGATGCTTTTAGGGCCAATTTTCAAGGGACCTATGTCCGACCTCCGGACGCAGACGATTTAAGTCACATAATTCAACAGCCCAGAGAGTCAGCCCGAAAGCTTTGGAACAGATTTCTCATGAAGAAGAATCAAATCGTCGACTGCCCGGATGCCGAAGCCTTAGCGGCTTTCAAGCACAGTGTCCGGGACGAATGGCTCGCCAGACACCTCGGCCAGGAAAAACCGAGGACAATGACAGCCCTAACAAGCCTTATGACCCGCCTTTGCGCGGGCGAAGATAGTTGGCTAGCCCGTAGCGGCACTAGCAACCCAGGCACATCCGAAGTCAGGGATGGCAACTGGAAACCGTGACGCAATAAAAGCAAGCGTCGGAACAATGAATACAGCCTAGAAAACACGGTGGTAAACGCCGGATTCAGGGGCTCTCGACTCGGTTAACAGATAAAGCCATTTAAAGGTAGCAGAGATGGACCATCCAGCCTAAACAAGATTCTAGACATATTATGTCAGATTCATGGCACCTCCGACAAACCGGCAAACCACACCAACAGAGAATGCTGGGTCTTGAAGCAAGCCGGCAAACTAAATGCCGAACACAAGGGGAGGGAGACACCAAGCAAAGACGAGGATGAGCCTCGCCAGCCGAACACTGGGGGACTGAAAAAATTCCCACCAGAGGTCAAAATAGTGAACATGATTTACGCAACCCACATACCAAAGAGGAGGCGCCACCGCGCACCCCGAGACGTATACGCCATGGAGCCCGTCACCCCCAAGTTCAACCCTTGGTCGGCCTGCCCGATCACTTTTGATCGCAGGGATCATCCGACTAGTATCTGGCACGGAGGATCGGCTGCCTTGGTGCTAGACCCAATAATTAACGGATATCATCTCACCTGAGTCCTTATGGACAGCGGCAGTAGTCTTGATCTGATATATCAGGACACCGTCTGCAAAATGGGGTTAGACCCGACAAGAATCAGCCAAAGCAATACTACCTTTAAAGGAGTAATACCAGGCCCAGAGGCCTGCTGTACGGGCTCTCTAGTACTAGAGGTTGTATTCGGTTATTCCGACAACTTCGGAAGCGAAGAATTAACCTTCGACATCGCTCCATGCCGAAGCAGCCATCACGCACTACTCGGGAGAACGGCCTTCGCTCGTTTTAATGCAGTACCGCATTACGCTTATCTTAAGCTTAAGATGCCCGGTCCACGTGTCATCATCATAGTTAGCGGAAACATAGAGCGTTCCTCACGTAGGGAGGAATATGTGGCGGCTCTAGCAGCCAACCACTGAACGGCCTCTCCAACCAGAAGAAATGATCGGTCGTCAAGACCGCGGACATGGTTAGACGAGTCTGGTGCACCACTAGCTGTAACAGCTCAGGTAAACCTGAGATTGGGTCGATGGATATACCCCCGTATGTGGTGCTAGGGGCTTCCCGCATGTAAAAAGGGCTACAGTTCGGCCTGATCCTATTTAGATTGCATTTTAATGGTCCATTAAGAACAACCAATTTTTCGCACGAAGACTCTCACCTACATTTTTCTCTTTTACAGATGATCATCGTGCTACACCCTTCCAGAATACGGCACAACGGAGACACAGGCACAGACGTGCAGCAGGGCCCCGCTCAAAGGCTTCTTTTTAGATTAAGACCATGTGTAAACCTTTTTACTGTCTCTTGTTGCTTCACTCCCTCCGGATACTCAACACAACCGAAAGGGACGCTGGCGTTATTGACATTTCGTCACGTCAAACTAATGCAAGTACCTGGAAATTAAGGGCTCATAATCGAGGGCGTTTCTCAGCCCAGTATATGATGCAAAGTCTGAACACCTTAGGGAGTGTTCAGCGTTGCGAGTTTGGCCTTATATGCATCAACTCCGAATCATGTCTTTGGTCAATAGTTGGGTTTGCCCGGCTCCCGTGTTTTGCTACCTTACATTCCGCTCTATCGGCTAAGGTGGCACCGGGAGAATTACTGCGATTGTGCCCTGGTTCATCTGGATGAGCACCTCAGTAGAGAAAGCCAAAAACTGACTATAATGATAAAGCGCGAGACTGGTCAACCACTAGATGACGCAGCGGAATCTTCGTGATTCCTCCGCATTAACGAAGGACCAGTTTTCTGGTCACGTATGTACGCGCACCGTGTTCGAATGAGCGCAGAAGTACCAGGGGCTATATAGTAGCCCCACCGTCAAACTCCTATGGCCAAGTGAAAGTGTTAAAGCTATATAGTCAAATTGCCTTGCTCGCCGCGCTATGACCTCCTTAATGGACCAAGATGTTGGGTCAAGTGTGAACACGAGCCTTTCCGAACACCCCCGCATTACATGCATGGGGGCTGAAGCCGATGACTACAAACTTTCAGGTTATATACATACATAAATGGCCGCACATGAGGCATCATAATACTTTTAGGCAAAAGTATAAATACAGCCTTTATAACCCAAATAGCATTGTTTTACAATTGGCATACATGTCATTCGAACATGATACTCTTCGAGCACTGAGCGTCTATTACACGAGTGCCTTCCAGGACTTCTTCAAAATAGTGCTTAGCTGAGACCTGGCCTACAGCCGGATCCCTGGTCGCAATAGCGGTGGTCTCCATCTCTGCCCAGTATGTCTTAACACGGGCAAGAGCCATGCGCGCACCCTCTATGCATGCTGACCTCTTTACAGCGTCGATATGCGGCACAGCACCAAGGAATCGTTGCACTAAACCAAAATAATTATTCGACCTTGGCCCCTTCGGCCAAAGATGATCCACGACAGACCTCATGGCAAGTCCGGACAACCTATGGAGCTCGACCCACTCGGCCATTTGTTCATTCAACAGCAGTGGACGTGTTGGAGCACTGAACTGTGACTAGAACAACCTCTCCACTTCATGATCTTTCTGATCTTTGAAAAACTTAGTCGCATGAGCAGCACTCATTGCCAAGTCCGAATATGTGTCTGCAGCACTCCATAATTGATCCAGAGGGGAATATTTCGGATCTCCGAACTTCCACCGCAACAAAAAGGGCTTCCTAGCCGTGATATCTCTGGCTTGACAGAGCTCCTCCTTCACCGCTCTGATTTCAGAGCGGGTTTCCTTGGCTGCTTCCATGGCTTTCTTCAGGTCAGCCGCTTTCGCTTGGCTTTCCTTTTCAAGAAGCTCATATCGGTCGGCGGCATCTTTCAGCTCAACAGCCATCTTGGCTATTTTATCTTCGCTCTGGCGATGAGCAGCCGTTCGGCTCTTAAGTCTTCGGCCGCCTTTAGGGCGGCCGCATCACTTCTCCTTGCTTGTTCCTTGGCTCCGGCAAGTTCCGCCCAAAGGGTCTCCACGGCCGCAGCTCCATCTGCAGTCACAGCATATTATAGATAATAGCATCATGCTCCTATTAGTATTTGTTGACCACCCAAAAATACATACCATGTGCCTCGTCAAGCCGCTTGTTCACAAGCGCTATGTCGGCATCTGCCGCGTCAAGTTGTCACCTCAGTCCAGCAAACTCAGCATTCCGGCCAGCCACCAGACCCTCAGCCGCCTGCACATGAAAGCAGCGCGATCATTACCTGGGACTATGATCCTCTGTTTGCCGCCTCTGGACAGCAACCAGAGTCTCAGGGGCTACTCTCTGTATAGAGCACACCTAGAGTGTGCGGTATCATCAAAAAATTTATATATTACTTTGCGTACCTCAAAGCCTCTTAGCAGGCTCGTAAAAGCCTCATGCAACCCACTTTTGGCAGATGAAATCCTCTCAGCCACCATACCCATTAAAGTACGATGCGCCTCTAAGATAGCCGCTTGCTCCAAAAGACCCATCAGTGCGTCCGGTTGTGCACCGGACAATCCCATACTCTTCATGTTGCTCTCTTTAGGAGCCGAATACTCCGGACTTCGGGTGGCCAAAGGGTCACCTTCTGGCCTTGGCGGATCAGGAGAAATCCTCCATGATGACACCTCAGGGTCGTCCGCCCCAGGTGGCGGGGAGGCAGGGGGAGGCGTTTCTCTCTCCATCATTTTCGGAAGAAGATCCCTCGAAGACGGACTCTATCGAGAAGGGCTACGAGCTGGACTGCAAGATATATGTCGCGGTTATTGTCCTCGGAGATAAAGCAGGATATATTTACCAAAAGTACTCTTGTTCACTTACAGCTCGGTGGAGGGCTGGCCCCCTTGCGGACACTGTGCGGTAAGGACGCCCTCCGGGGCAGGACCCCTAGCGAAGGTTTCTTCCCTCGTTTGGAAACCTTCATTTCCAAGTCTTCAGAGGCGGTCCTTTTCCTTCCTTGGGGAGAGGGGATTCTGGATTCTTCTCCCCGATTATCCTCCTTCGCGGAGACACTAATTCCCCCGGTTTGGATGAGTAATGTGTGAAGCCCGCTTTCGGCTTCTTTATTCCTCCCTTTATCTTCCCCTGATGGCACTTGATAAGGTGCACGCTCAAGCATCCTGGCTAGCACAAGATCCGGTGAGCCTTCGGGAAGGGGGGCGAACACCTGATCATCTTCGCCTTTCTTATCTAGTCCTGGCCGAGAGCGATTTTCCAGAATGATGTTGTGACAAATAAAAAGACAACATGTTCGGCCGCAGAATTACTTACGTGGGTATCTGGACGATTGCAGTTGAGACCCGCATCCTCGGTGGTGTCCGAACACTTTATTAGTGATCCAAAGAACAATCCGTACATCTCTTCGAGCGTCACATTGAAGAATTGCTGAATAGTTCGCGGTCCTTCCGGGTTGAACTCCCACAGACGGAGAGATTGACGTTGGCATGGCAGGACCCGATGAACTAGCGCAACTTGCATTACCTTGACAAGACTGACATCCCTCTTGAGATGATCTCGGATGCGAATTTGCAATGTCAGCACGTCATTAACTGGCCCCCAGTCCAGCCCCTTGTTGACCCATGACGCCAGTTGCGGCGGGGGGCCCGAGCGAAAGGCAGGGGCAGCTGCCCACTTTTTACTTCGGGGAGCTATGATGTAAAACCACTCCCGCTACCATAAGTTGGACACCTCCGAGAAGGAGCCCTTAGGCCATGGAGCATCGGCGCCTTTGCTTATTATGGCACCTCCGCATTCTGCGTGTCGCCCGTTGATCGTCTTCGGCTTCACATTAAGGGTCTTGAGCCATAAGCCAAAGTGTGGGGTGATGCGGAGGAAGGCCTCACACACGACGATAAACGACAAGATGTGAAGGATGGAATCTGGAGCTAGATCGTGGAAATCGAGCCCGTAATAGAACATAAGCCCTCTTACAAAGGTATCAAGACTAAAGCCTAGCCCTCGGAGGAAGTGGGAAACAAATACGACACTCTCGTTGGGTTCGGGAGTGGGGATGACCTGCCCTTGAGCAGGCATCCTGTGTGAGATTTCGGCGGTTAGATACCTGGCTTCCCTTAGCTTCTTGATGTCCTCCTCTGTGACAGAGGAGGCCATCCATCGACCTTGAAGGTTGGATCCAGACATGGTTGAAGGTCCGAAGCGCTTAGCCTAAGCCTTGGGTGTTGGAACTCGAGGTGGGGGAGGGGAAGGATCGGGCGCGAGAAGAAAAGGACATGCCTTGGCCCCTTTATAAAGAGGGTGAATATCAAGCGTCCTCCGCGGTTTGGAACTTGCCTAAAATCGAGGAGTCATACTAACAAACATGATTGGGTTACCCGCACCCGTATTGATGGGAATCCCGTGATAAGGGGAACACGATCTCTGCTTCGACAAGACGTGCCTATAAAACCGCCTCGCAACACGCGCAGCGGCAGGACGGGAAAAATGGTTCGTAATGACCGGACCACGGCAGGATGTCACGTTATAAAAAGTTGTCGGCAGATTAGATTTGTGGAATATTATACTCTCTATGATGGCATGTGGAATTTATTTTGCATAGCCGGACACAATCCTTGTGTTCAAAATCTTCTATGGAATATTCGGAGAAGGAACCCGTCTTGCAATGCCGAAGATAATCTGCGCGCCGGACTCATCGTCATTGAAGCCTGGTTCAGGGGCTACTGAGGGAGTCCTGGATTAGGGGGTCCTCAGACAGCCGGACTATATACTTTGGCCAGACTATTGGACTATGAAGATACAAGATTGAAGACTTCGTCCCGTGTCCGGGTGGGACTCTCCTTTGCGTGGAAGGCAAGCTTGGCAATTCGGATATGTAGATCTCCTCCCTTGTAACCGACTCTGTGTAACCCTAGCCCCCTCCGATGTCTATATAAACCGGAGGGTTTAGTCCATAGGACAACAACAATCATAATCATAGGCTAGCTTCTAGGGTTTAGCCTCTTCGATCTCGTGGTAGATCAACTCTTGTAATACTCATATCATCAAGATCAATCAAGCAGAGAGTAGGGTATTACCTCCATCGAGAGGGCCCGAACCTGGGTAAACATTGTGTCCCCCGCCTCCTGTTACCATCAGCCTTAGACGCACAGTTCGGGACCCCCTACCCGAGATCCGCCTGTTTTGACACCGACAGTCAGCAGTGGGGTGGCGGCCACGATGGCCATCTCCCGCCTTTGGGCTGCGGTGGCGGAGCGGGCGATGGCCCTGGCTTTCGATGGTGGTGTGGCGGCAACGACGGCTGGCAACAACTACCGACGGGCACCGGCGGCGGAGCGTGTGGTGGGTGTTCCGCGCACACCCAACAGGGACGCCACACGCACTACACTACACCGGGGACTGCGCCGCCGCTGCAATGTAGCCTCCCAGCTGGAGTTGTCCTCTGATGACGGCAGAGTGGCTGAGCGACAACGATGGACCGGTGCCATTGGCGAATGTGGGAGAAGCAGACGAGATAAGCTACAGGGATGGAGGGGAAAATGCGACGCAGGACTCGCTAGCCGTGAGGGTTTTTATAGCTAGCCGGTAAGCATTGGGATTTTGGGGGATTACACCGAGTTGGGCGGGAAGCTTGCATGGGAACCTGTGAGGTTGCGCGGGAACGGGCTCACCGACGATTCATTGGCGCCACCATTTGGCAAAAAGAACGCCCCCGCGCGCTGCGCAAGCTTGCGATGTAAGCCGTCTGTGGCAGCGGGGTGACAAGACATGCGAGAGGAGGACGAAAGGCCATGTACACATATGGTTAATAAAAAACTGTTTGCGATTTGATTACCTACTATACCACCGTCCTGGTTTATAAGTATGATTTAACTAATAAAATACGAATGCATGTCGCCAAAGATTATATAGTTGGATTTGTATTTGAACATAGTTTCCGATTATATAATTTTTAAAACATGCATTAACATTTTGTTGGTTAAATTTGAGGGCAAAGTATGGCAAGGAATATAAAGGAGACTATAGACTAGACGTAGGTGGTACCACATGGCCGCTCTCTACGCAGTGACGCAACTGTCGGTTGGCTTGTAGGCGACCATTTGCTGCGTGTTCAACTGCTCCATGCGTGTGGTTGCTTGCGGTTCAGGCGGCCGCGGCACGCTCTGCTCGTGTCCCGCCGTGCACGCTTTGCTCTCGCATCCCTCCGGGTGCTCTGCCCTCATCCCTCCACGCGCGCTGCCAGTGTTTTGGGCCGCCGCACAATCACGCACGTTTGTGTGCAAGCGGTTGCACCGGGCGCGGCGTGACGATGCAGTTACACGCTGCAAAAACTGCCATGCGGATGCGCCGATAATCCACGCCGCCTGGCCCCCTTTTATTCCTGTGGCCATTTACCTTCATCTCTCGTCTCACACAGCACAATAAGCACACCCATGAGGACACATACAAATAGGACATCCAGCGGTTCTAATGGCGCTCCCCGTGGCTCCAATGGTGCTCCCAACGGCCGACGACGACAATGGCAGGCAGTTCACCACGCATCACGTAGTGGACACCCAC